>NC_142183.1:31866111-32038611 GCF_026936395.1 Plectropomus leopardus | reverse complement strand
TCAAACCGTTGAAAAGTTTTCCTCACATAGTTTATCTTTAGGCACATGGGACTAGTGCTTTTATGTCTCTATGCAGGTGACAGCCACAGCCGGAGGCAAGATGTTTTGTGGTTGTTCATCTGTTCGTCTCATTCTCCTGAACTCCATATCTCAAGAATGCCTTGTGGGAATTTCCTCAAATTTGGCACCAACATCTGCTTTAACTCAAGGATAAATCAATTAGATTCTGGTGGTCTAAGGTCAAAAGGTCAACTTGTAGCTTCTTTGCAGCCACATCCATAACTGAAGCATTGTCCGCTGTCATGGCAAAAATGAGCGTGAACAGACATAGATGTAAACTGCAACATGACTGGTTAGTGGAGGCATACAACTGTGAGGCAGTAACTCTAGTTTTCCTTATATTTCATCATATTTTAGGAAAAAAACAGCAGTCCAGTGTGCCTAAAGACTAAATATAGTATAATCAGAAAATGGCTGTAGCTCAGAAACTACAAGGAGCATAACCAAGTGTTTGGTATCCATGAACTTGCATGTTTACAAACATCAAATTTCAAAGATATTCAAACATATGCAGTGTGGAAACTATGTCATATGGAAAACATTTTATAACCACAATGTTGTCATTTTTCAAAAGTCCTCACTTTGCCTGTTGATAATAGTCCAATTTTTCATGGAATCTTAATTTTCAAAGATGCACGATTTGAAACTACTACCAAAGTTTATCCGTGCAACAATTCAAGACTTTTAACAAATCAGAACAAATGCTGTGGCGTTTTTATTTATGAAACTAATTATAGTCTTTGGGCAAAAGTGGGTCAACAGAGGTAGTAGAATTACAGTGATAATAGAGCAGAAGGGTTTAACAATACATTTAAAGCTGTATTACATAAAAGTACTGCTCACAGGATTAGGTTTCAGTGTATATAGAGATGTATATATTATGTATCATCAGGTCTAAATGTAATCCAGCTAAATCCTGTTTAACCATTTAGATCTAATCCATGCTGCTGGGAAAGGGGGACAACGCTTTATTAGAGCACCACAGTATGATTTATCAGTCCCTCTAGTTTCTGTGTATTGACCATTACCGGAATCGGGTGTTTTGATTAAAATCCAACCAATCTGATGGTCCGGCACATCCTGCTTATATATTATGTTAGTTGATCCTGACAGATTAATAAAACAAGTCTGGGAAAAATCCTTCGAATGAAAACCCAAACTACCATTTCCATTTTAATTTGACACGAGCTAAAATCATGATTTGATTCAAATGCAGCGCCATACCCTGAATCTTCATTTTCAAATTTAGGTAATACATTTTCCATTTTGTATTCTAGAAAAAAAACAAAACAAAACACATCTGTAGTATTTCTGTAATATAGCCTCCGGCACTGAGGAGGATTTCATATTTTGTGATGACCTTAATGAAAAAGACTTTACATTGGTCAGAGTAAACATTTAAACATTCAGTAAACATTTAAACATTCTTCCAATAAGAACATTTAATGAACCCCTGGGTACTACACGTTTCCTGGATCTGTTAGATGGTGATGCATGATAATGACTGTGTTTGATGAGGACTGTTTGGTGTCTGTAAATGTGGCAAAAGTTATGGTTTGGAGAGGAAAAAAGGGCATTATTTTAATCATAAATAATTACAATTTATATTTATAAGTTTAATCCTAATTATTTTATTGTAAATATAAAACATATAAACACCACTCAAAACAAGTCTTATTTTCACTTAGTCATTGTCAGTGTTGGACTTCCATATCAACCCCATCTCACTTCCAAGTCATCAAATACAGATGTATATATCTGTATCACTGCACCTCGCTGCGTCCTTGTTAGACACTTAAAGTAATTGACATCGTATAAAGAACGTATAAGTCCACATAAGGAGGTGGTCGGGTAGGCATGTAAAAAAAAAAAACACATGTAGGGCTGGCACGATATCAGATTTTTCACTACGTGATTATCATGGCCAAAAGGGTTACTGTGAAATCTACAAATTTGTCTTTTACTTTGTTTATTGTGTGTTTTGTCTTTTTTTTAATACCAGTGCAGGGAGGTGGAGAGAGAGTCTGTAACCATGACTGGACAAAATCACACAAAAAGACCAATTATCTTTAATGGAAAATGTAAAGCAACCAGACTGTATTGAGGCTGGATAAGAGGTGCTGGATTATTTACACTATATTATCAGTGTATTAATAACGTAATAGCAATATTTCATTTTGAAATATTTTTAATACCAGTATACCATATGTGATATATGACATCAAACATTGCGTTTGTAACAAAAGTATTTATTTTATCCTGAACAATTGTTTTTAAGGAGTTGTTTTCTTGTCTAAGCCTAATGAACTAAACCTAAAAACTAAGTAAATACATTGAAACTTTGGTTTGAAAAGAAATTGTATGCATATAACAAGCAGAAAAATACATTTCCTGTGAATATGGAAGTTTGTTTTAAAAAGATACTGATCGTGGTTAAAGGTGAAATTGACACACAGTACTTGACTGCCAAAAAACTGACAGTAGAGGGTTACCTAGAGCATCACAGTTTGATGCCAAGGGCCACTGATCAAGTGTCGGTATTTGACATGTTGTGAGTGAGAATGTGTTGTCAGTAGCCTCATTAGCTAATTTTCCAAATGATCTTACCTCTGCATCTCCTTTGTTCTTGTACCAGATGAGGCGCAGCTTGGCGTTGGTGGCCATGGTGTAGTTGGTTCGGATGTAGCTGTAGAACAAGGCACATTTCACCCGAACAGGCTCACCGGCCAGGACGTGGTACTCCTTCAGATCCACCGACCAGTCTATGCATCCGTCCACTGCGAGCAGAGAAGAGACACAAACATAATGAGTAATTAATGGTGGTGGATGTACAGTATATACAATATACAGCAGAGAGACTCCAGGTGCTACTCCGCTTTAAACTGCAAGGGAAAGAAACATCGATGGAAACGGAGAACAGAGTTTGAAACTCAAATACGTTCCGAAGCACAACATGAACAATCATCAAAAACAGAGAATGAAAGACAGAAAGAGAAAGAAAATGAGTGACAGAAAGATTGCTTGGTCTCTAGTAATATTGTTGTAATAAAAAAACTAAATATGAATCCAAGAAAGTATGTGTTGCCTCTTTTGAGTGTGCTGAAGGGGGCAACAGCGCAGAGATTAAAGAAAGTGCATAAAGAAAATGCTGTTTTTTCAGATTTTTTTGATGGAAAGCTTAAGCATGGAAGGAGGAGAGAGAGGGGACAGCATGCAGCAAAGGGCTGAGACTGGAATCAGACCCACGGTTGCTGCAGCGAGGACATAGCCTCTGTACTTGGTGCTCCCACTCTACCCACCGACCTACTGGGCACCCCGAAAATGTAATTCCCTTTATGTCAAAGTTAGTCATAATTACTAAGAGTCATAATTAAACATCTGAAAGAAAAAATTAAAAGACGGTCAAATGAATTTTTAATTGTTTTAATTTTATATTTACAACCCACTGCTGCATCTTTATATTTTGCACTCCCTGTTTTGTTGCGTGAAAATGAAAAAAAAGAGAATAGAAAGAGCAAAAACTGCAGAAAAAAAGAGAGACTTCAGATTCAGCGACATAAAAAAATACGAGGGGGTCGAGACCAAATGACGAGAGGGAGAAGAGGAGAGGAAGCACTGCAGTGTCGGGGGAGAACAGGTCAACCGGAACGAACAGAAAACAAGTTGTAGATGGGAGACAAGTAGGAGCTGGTGAGACGTAGAGGTCAGCACGGAAAATGACAAGGAGCTTTCCCAAATGGACTTCCCTTCTCCTCCCGCCCATCCTCTCCCTCTCCGCTCCCTCTCTTGTCTCTGTCCTTTGGTCCTCTGACTTTTTTTTTCCCTCTCATGGTCTGAGGCTCAGATAGATGTGCTCGGTTTTAACTGAAGCCTTCAGGCACTTGCCAAAAGGCCTTTCCACTGAATTACAGCCTCTGCCCTGCAGCAATAAAGCCTCTGGATCTGTCATTCGCCCAAAAATACCCCCTCAGCCTCACATCCACATTTGTTTTCCTCTTGCTTGTTTATTATGCAACACTGGCAGTAAGCAGTGTTTGTATTAGGGCTGCAAATATACAAACATTATTTGGTTATTAACTGATAATGCTGCCCGAACAAAACTGAATGCCATCCAAGTTTTTTCTCCGTCACCCGACTGACACAAACTGACTCGGCTCAGGCACAGATGTCACACACTGCTAACTCACACTTGTGTCAGGACCTTATATGTTCATGCAGGGTAAATTTAAAAAAAACAAACAAAACATTCAGTATTAAAAATGTTCCTCATATAACCAAAGATCTAGTTTTACATTTTAAAATGAGCAAATTGGCTTGATTGCTTTAAAAACCATGGGAAGAAGGTAATGAGCAACCTTAAAACGAGAAATGGCCCCCCAAAAAGCAAGAAATTAACAAAACGAAAATTACATGAAGATTAATTTAAAACAAAACAAAAGTACATTAAAAAAAACAACAAGAACAAAAAAACAAGCAAACATGAAAAACCAAACAAGGCAAACAAGATTCAGGAAAATAGCTTAAAAGTAATGATAATTCTGTAACATTATTTTAACAATGTATTTAGAATAAGAAATTAATCCAACATGTGAAATTTGATTGACTGATGGATAGGCTATGAAATGCTGTCAAAATATATACAATATGTTGCTTTGAACTTTTGTAATGTAATGTTTTAATAAAAACAATGATTAATGGACTGATTATATTACCAATTAATCAATTAAGAGAGAGTGCATACAATTTGCAACTCTATTTGGAACATTTTTTACCAAGTTGCTCATTGCCTTTTTTCCCATGTTTCGTCACAATTTGCTCAGGGTTCAAGGGTCAAAATACTTGTGAAAAGTGTCTGAAAGCAGCACATGAAAAAGAGATGTCACTCCTGCTTTTAAAGAGCTTATAAACACAAGATTCAGAAGCAAAATAATGCATCTGATTGTTGTCTGTGCAATGAAAAGAACAGCTAGAGGTCAAAACAGCAGGACCTCTCATAACGCAGAAGTATGCCAAGATTTAAGCAAACATGCTACGGGCTGAAAATACACAGGTTTAAACAGTTTTAAGTTTGATATTTAGACATTCAACATGTTTCATTAGCTTTTTTGTGCAGTGTCCAATCTTAAAGTAATTCAGAAGAACTATCACGGCCACCTAATTAAACGCATGCCTGCCATATAAAAATTCTAATTTATTGATTTAGATAATCATTTTACGCTGCAAACATTATTTGATGAGTTGTGTTGATCTAATAATGCTGATAATTATGCCAACTTAATATGGTGTGCAATTCAAGTACAAGCTTACTGATTTAAAACAAAATTCAAGTTGTGGTAACTTAATGAAATTGACTGGATAACTGAACTTTTCTCTCCCTTGAATTCAGGATTTCAAGTACCCTCCACTGAGGGCTTGACCTGCCTCAGATATTTCAAAGACTGTTTGTTAGGTACCTGTGGGCCAAACAACTATGACCCAAAGGACACTTTCAAGGTGAGTATCATTTCATAAAAACTCAAAAATCAACATTAAATTGTGTTTATGTTATCAATTACTGAGTTAGCATTTTTTAAAAATGCCTTTTATTGCAGAAGAAAAGCTAACTTCCTTAACTCAATACAGTGTGTTGGTAGCATAGGTTTCACGTGCGCACAGTATTTGACTGAGACATTAAGTCCCGCTTTCTCAAATATCACTCAACAAAACAGTCCCAGCTCAATAAGCTCTCGCAAAAGTCAACAAAGTCCGTGAAAACGTATTTAGACAAAATAAACCACAATATGTGGCGGCCACACGAAGCCCACCAGCGGCCTGTTTATGGTATAAAGTGGGGACTTCTTACACACACTCTTCATTATACTCGAAAATCTCACGTTACGTCGTTCAAAACGTCACACAAACTCTCCTGAAAACTCTCGACGTATTAAAAAGTTATTACACTCATATTTAATGCTGTTTAATAACGACAACATACCTGAGAAGAGGAAAGAATAATCACAAAAGTGAGCGCGACCAGCGCTCCGCGAGAACTTCACTCATGAGCAAATTACCGCGAAACATCCAGATCGGTATGAGGAGCAAGCAATCGATATCAGAATCCTAGATCGAGACCACCTTGTAGAGCACAGAAAAAAAGATTTTCAATTGAGACTAAAGTAGAAAACACAATTTAAAAAAAAGGCTTAACCCTTTTAATTTAATGTGATATTAACTATCTTTATCCAGTTTATTGATTTTAGTCAACCTTTATGGAATATTAACTCATTGAGTGCCAGCCCTATTATACTGTATAATGGAAAGTGGCGTGTGCCAGCTTTTCTGGCCATTTTGAGTCATCTTTCAAGACCCACAGGATATTTTGTACAAAGACTCTGAAAACACCGAATATCTCAAATAAAAGAAGAAACTCTCCTTTTCGTCATGGGAAAAACAGTTTGTTTGCACTTTGTTCCATTCTTGATTTATATGAAGTTGAATAAAGGCTAGTTTAATTTAAAAAAAGACCACTTTTTTTCTAGAAAGCTGAGAAAAATGCATTTTTGTGGAAGGGAGTCTGTCAAGCAAAACAGTGATTTGAATGTCATAATTTTGCCTTCAATGACATAAAAGACATCTGAAAATGGTATTACAAATGTTATTTTAGTGTAAAATAAATATGCAAAGTACAGCACAATGCAACAAATTATGGCCCCAGTTCAGAGAGAAAACCCACAAAATAGAACCAGAGTCCTATTCCATTATTCCTACATGCAGTATTCGGGCGACCAGGCCTGCTTTGAACACTCTAATTTTTTCAAAGTCATCGCTTTGGACCCCGCCAATCCATAAGAGTTTCTTCCATGATCCGCTGGCGACAATGGCCACATGACCCTCTCTGTTTTTTGCGGGGCATTTTATGCCAATATTGAATTGATGTACCTTTGTTGTTGTAGTTTTGAATCACCTCCGTACCGATCGCTCTACTCTCTGTTCCCGTCTACTCCACTTCATGCTTTGATCTATCCGTCTTTTGTACTACAACTACGAATCCCGGCAGCCCCAAAATTATATACAAGGAGCATGAGAGTGCCCCCTTGTGCCAACCACCGAAAACACACTTTGACAATATATATGTATATACGTACGTGAATGAATTCATGATTATTTGATATTTGATTTGAGCTTTTTTATGAACCGATCATGAGTTGTTATCTTTTTGAAGCCACATTTAACAGCTGTAAGTGTGGACACAGACAAGGGTACAGTGGAGCCTGTGACACAGGCATGAGTCTAACTGACTTGGTTGTGATTGGCCGTGATTGGAGCAAACATGCTCTCATGTGCACTCTGAGCAACAGGTGCATGGAAAGGGCCAGTGAAGATAGAGACTGTCAACACACTGATCAGGAGTAGCACGCTTGACTTTGTTGTATTCTAACAAATTACAGGACCTGTAGTTTAATATTGGACCCCCTGCTCTCACCTGCAGCAGAGTTAAAAGCACCTGCTCCCAAAAGAAGAAGAAGTTGGGTCCCACAGGAACCATGGGATCCCGGTAATAATACATTTCTCAGCAGGGTATCCTTAAAGTTAAAAAAAAATCTTTCTCTCATTATGTATGGTCACAAAGATGGTTACCAGCTCAGAAAGAGTGGATCACTGAAGCAATAGAAATGATTACGCTGGAAAAGGTATCTCAGAGCGCAAAATGATGAGACAGATTATGCTGAAACATGGATGCCAGTGCCATAATGTCATTATAAAGACGAAAAAATCCAAGACCACTTAAATTTTTGCTTATTTATTTAATTATTTTTTTTATACAAACTTATAATTGCTGTGTTGTTTTTCCTGTCTGTGCTGTTGAAAGAAGTAGTCTAGATCATTATGAAAAAGTAATAAAGTTTATGGCTGATATTATTTGAGGGGTACGTTGGTAAAGAGCTATTTTTTTATTTTTACATTTGTATTTTCAACAAAGAGAAAAAAAATGCAGACCTTTACTTTGGTGTATCCCTTTTTTAAACACACACACACGCCATCACAGCTGCAGAAGGGTAGCATAGGGTCAGCCATATTACAGCACTCTTGGGGAAGTTTAGGGGTTTGGTGCCTTGCTCAAGGGCATTACTAAGGAAGCACCTCTCACACCTTTCCAATCTCATTCTGGGCTGCTCAGGGACTTGAACTGGCGACCCATCCAAGTCAAGTCTCTTTACAGACTTGATCTACTGTGGCCTCCAGCAGTGCAGGATAAAAGATGACGAGCTGATCTAAAGGACTGTCTCAAAAGCGCAGGCAAAATGTGTTTCACATTTTTGTCAATAGATTTCTTTCTCTCTTTTATATAGACACTTTATTTTCATCTGCACTCATTGCATGCAGTGTTGCTTTTAGAAAAACACATCAATATGCCCTAATGAGCTACAATTTTTGTCAATAGAATCTTAACATCAAGTTTACACTCATCTGTTTGTTCCTCCCTTTTAAACCTCCAGTTGTGTTTATAGAGAAAAATCAAGTTATTTGGACAAATGCAATGCTCTTAGAGTTCCCATTCAGTTACCACTATTCTTTCTTTCTTTCAAATGGTAATAGGGATCAATTAACCACAGAATAAAGTCTAGCCCATGTGACACTCAGCTTTTCGCCCTCTATTTTCTAACTCACAATAAAAATAGTGATTAACACTGGGAATTGTTTTTGTATTTTTAGTATACATAAGGTGCCAGAGTGCATAAAGCAGCATCAAATAGAGCTTGCTTTTCAGAAAAAGTGCCAATGGAGGATTCCCCTTACCCCTCAACAGAGGTCCTACACAAGACCCAATCATCCTAAAATGATAGAAACATCCTAAAATCCTACGTACAAAAATCCTCCAAACATCCTTAAATCCAAAAAATGTCCTAAAATCCTACAAATGTCTTAAAATCCTACAAATGTCCCTAAATCCTAGAAATGTCCCAAAACCCTTGAAATGTCCCAAAATTGTTGAATTGTCCTTAAATCCTAAAAATGTTGTAAGATCCTAGAATCATTCTAAAATCCTAGAACTGTCCTAAAATCCGAAAAATGTTTATAAATCATTGAAAAGTCCTAAAATCCTAGAGATTTCCTAAAATCCTAGAAACATGTGTCAGGCTGCTGCGGCCCCTGGCCTCCTGTCATCTTGCAAAAAGTGGCCCCCCAGCAAAGCAAGTTGAGTATCCCTGGTATAGCTGATTTCTATTTTCTGTATAAATCTGAAGACATTTTAAACTTAAACAGACACTGTGAGTAGCTTTGCAGTCTAACCTGACTGTTTACACCCTGACGAGGCTTCACCCTTGTGTTTCCGTGTTGCTGCCAAAGTGTGCTGTCAGAAGTCAGACGTTTAATGCTGGATGTGGATTGTTACCGTGGCTACCGCTGTGAGTCATTGTACACATGTTTCAGCACTCTCTAAAATGTGTCAAGTGTAATTTGTGTTGAGTTAAGTCACATCCAAAGATTTAGAGACTTCATTTGCATGAGTTTGTGGTGCAGATTTACGACCACGCACTTAATTGGTTACATTTATAGATTTAGCAATATGCATTAAGTCATACAGATGCAGAGAGAGATTTACTAAGGTATCACTGTACACAGACACACACACACGCACGCACGCACGCACACACACACACACACACACCAACACACCTAAGCAGATTTATTGCACACACTATCACTCTTTCACTCTCAAATGATTTAGTGCTCATCCATGTCTCTCTCTCTCACTCTCTCTGACACACAAACACACATGCACGCACACACACACACACACACACACACACACACACACACACACACACACACACACACACACACACACACATTCTTTACCAGCAGTCATTAAATCATTGACAAGGATGCCCGATATTAAGACAACTACAGTCATAAAAACTCACTGTGTGTGGGAGTGCGTGGGTATGTTTGTAAGATTGCATCAATATGAGCAAGGTTTGAATGGTATCCAAAATTGTATGCGCGCGTGCGTTTAAAATTAAGTAATGAATAGACCAGCCTGACTTCGTGGTTGTAAATTAATGAGCTGACACAAATTGAAGGTGTGAGTGCAGTTCATTCAGCACCTAACACAGAGGATCAAATACACACACACACACACACACACAGATGCACCCAGGGCATCCCATTAATAGAAAATCACATTAGTTTGGTCTACTGGACTAATGCCTTTTGTTTTTGGACGATGTTTAACACAGGTCACACACACACACACACACACATTTGCATACACACTCAAACACATTAGATGACGGGGCCATATGTAGCTGCAGGTCACATAACCAACCTCCAAATAATTCATTCATCGCTGCTTCCGCTCCTGTTTGTGCATGTGTGTATTAATCTTTGTAGGTGAGGTGTGTGTGCTTATGAGTGGGTGTGTATATAGAAGCCCGCCATATGCGTGTGCATGCAGGAGTGCAGCTGTGTGTGTATGTAGACATATTAAATGTGTGGGCGACGTGTTAGCATGGCCAGATATATCATTCCCGTCAGCTCTATTTGCATATGGATGCTCCCAAACTGCAGCATGAAAATAACCCTGGATAAATGGCAAAGTTTCAGAGTTTGGAAAAGTGCAGAGTTTTTGGGCAAAACCCATTTAGATGGAGCCACAAACCCAAATACTGGGTTATACTGCTTTCTTTTTTGCTTGGCTGATACAATTTTATCACAGAGGTTTCTCTAAAATGATATCTAAAGTGAAAAGCACCAAGAAAGAGCCCATATACTGTTGATACACTAGCAGGTCGCTGTCCATGGTGCTGAATTTCTTACTTCACAAACTGAAACTTGTGGGACATGGTATTAAGCATAGGGAAGCTTTTCTCCTTTTTTTAACTGATAAGACTGACTCACTGATCGGTCAGTGTCAAAAGAGATTAAACAGCAGATGAATAAATAGTATGTGAATACCATTATCCTTCAACAGACCATGTCTTCATGTAAAAGTTCTGTAACTTTTGAATAGTAGACTTTTGGCACTTTAAGGTATTTTGCTGTTAAACTGTTTTGTTTTGTTTTTATTTTTGCATTTTTATGTATTTATTTTAGGATGATTTTATTATGATGTTCAGTGTCCTATCTGGTTTGCTTCACCATAAGCTCACCAATGCAATTTCTTTGTGAAAAGAGCAATGAAGCGTAAGCTGAGTAAATGTGTGATTGACTTAATCTAATAAATTCATTGTTGAGTCTAACTGAATATTTGAAAAAATCGCTCAAGATGCTCTTTCGTTCTCAAGAATAAGACAGAGGAAGTCAAAAAGATCTTGAAATTTGACCTATGAACCTCAAAATCTAACCAGTTAATCACTGAGTCCAAGCGGATGTCTGTGCCATTTTAAGATATTCTGTCAAGGATTGAGATATCTTATTCAGAAGACACAAAACACAACGACTCCACGACTCTTTACAATATATAAACTTTAACGACCACACATCAGCTGAAATGAACGTAGTTTAACAGTGGTATAGAAAAAAATACGCATATATGTTTCGTAATATTTAATATCTGGGAGAGTGTGAGTGATGTAGTTTGTGCAGGGTGCAGCATATTTAGTTCAGGCCTGTCACTCAAACATAAAGCCCTCCAGAGCCTCCAGCCTGTCTGCACGCCTCCCACAATCCCCTGCAATACCACTACAGCTGCTGCCATAATAATAGCTTGACCTGACCCCCCCCACACACACACACAAACACACACACATGCACAAACACACTCAAGTAATGATCCTGACATTCACAAACAGGTACAAACACGCGCACACACTCATGAAAATCGGGCACACAGACCAAAGTGACACAGCGAGTACACACACACACACACACACACACACACACACACACACACACACACACACACATACAAGTCTATCACCACTGCAGGGCAATTTACACCCAGGTAAGAGGAAAAAGAATAGAAGGAGAGGAGGGAAAAAACAAGAGAGAGAAAAAGGAAGGGCAAGAAACGAGATTAGAATGAAAGAGAGAGAGAAAACGTACCCAACATTTGGCCCAGTGTTTTGTGCTGATGTTCAATTTCAGCACACAGCCGACTTGATGGTTACTTCTTTTCTCTGAACACATTTTATGAGAATAAGCTTTAGCCTCGATAGAGCTTTGTATGTGCAGCGGGAGGACACAGTGTATGTGTGTGTGTTTGTGTGTGTGTGTGTGCGTGAAAGAGAGCAGAAAGACGCGTGAGAAGGAGAGAGACAGAGTGTGTTCGCCATTTTCAAAATGACTCCTCGAAATGAGTTGCAAACCAGGGGAGTCTACATTACACACACATAAACACATGAATACACACACAAACAAACACACACACACACACACACACACACACCAAAGCAATCTATTTTGTGAGCTGTATGAATATGGTAATGCATGTGTGGGTTATGGCCTTCATTCAGTGCTATGGAGTTACAACAGCATATCTATCAGCATACAAGGGTTGTAGTGGCGCACGCACACACACACACACACACACACACAACATGCACAAGAACACACATGTAACCCACACCCAAAGCTCAACCTCATATTGACACACATACACACATACACACACACACACACACACACACACACATTCGCACACAAGCGTCTGTGCTGAATAAATGGCGTTGACCACAATCTGCCCTCTGTCTAATGCTACCAAACAGACTGAAATGTATTCACCCTCACACGACCACACACACACACACACACTAGTGTTAAGTCTTTCAAACAACCCGTATTGTGGAACAGAAGAAAGAAATAAGTGGCATTTATTAAAACACTGGCAGCCAGACAATGTCAAATTTGTTTTCCTCCACCAAATCACCCTCTATACATGCTGGAAGGGAAGAATAGTTTGGTAGAAGTTCAATAAAACATTACCATATTTTCAGGATGTGGAGGCTTGATTTGACTGACTTTAACAAAAAAAAATAAAATCAACATATCTATACGTGCAACTAAGAGGCAGTTAAACTGAGCACTGTAGCTTAAAGTGTCGCCCATTCCCAAGGAACACTGTATGTGCCTCCTGTATACAGCCTATGCTGAGTATCATTATATGAATTACAGTCTTGAATTATTGGATTAATGAACAATCTTTCAAATCCTACAATGTGAAAACACTTGCAATAGAATATGAGGACATGTAGTGTGAAAGACTGGGATCCTATATTAACTTTTCCCAAGGTACATACTGGTCACATGCAGCAGTGTTTCCAGTGTAACAAAGTATATTTACTCAAGTATTGTGCTTAAGTACAGCCTGTGGAGAGTGCTTGACTTTGGCCCAACTCTTTTCAACATGGCTGTGGAGTCGCAAACTCCACTTAGTAGTGCACTAAAAAGTGTGTCTGGAAACATTTGAGGTGAGAAACAGGCAACACAGTAACAGAATCATGATCATGATTTTTTCACAGATTATTCGTCTCATGCTCTACTGTCTGTAGTGAAAGTTAAAAATATATGACAAAAATTAATTTTTACAAAAGTTACCTAATATAGCTTTGAGAGGTATACTGTGCGGGAGTTTCCTAAAAAATAAACGTACAGACTCATACAAAAGTAAAAGTAATAAGAAAGTAGATTATTGAAAATGACTATGAATTATGTATGAATGACAACAAAAACCATACTAACCCAGCTTCATTAAAATGCTGTTTTGGCTCTATGAAAAATCCAAAGCAGAAATTGTCTGGACACAGTAGCAGCGAACAGTGATAACTCCATAAATAGTTCTAAACAACAGCAACAGTGCTGACAGAGCTAACAGTGTTAACCAGAGGGGAGCTGGAGAGTGGAAACACCATTAGGACACTATTACTCCAAAAAATCTTTACATAGCAAATAGTGGTTTTCTGCTACATTAATGCTCTGAATTTCATATACAGAAAATTTGATATGACTTTGATATGAATCAACTCTGCTTATTATATTTCCATAAACATGGCTGAAAACACTGTTCACAAGCAATGCCTCCATGCTGTCATTTAACCTGGATTCACTTGATGTGAAACTCTGATTCTACTTATAATTTGAGGTCATTTTCACGGACACAGTTCCAGGGTCTTTCAGTGAACCTGCAGCTTGCTGAAGTGAAGTTGGAAAAAGATGAGCACTCAGCTGGTGAGGACTGGTTTAGTTGTTATATAAAAAAAATGACCACCAAATGTTCTCTTTTCCTTCCTTTTTGAAGGAGCGCCCTCCCTGCCAGGGTGCTCTGCCAGTTTGGTCATTTGCTGGAGCACAGACAGCTCCACACCACAAGGTGCACTTGTGTTTTGAGCTATTTTTGTGACTTTACATGTTGGAGGCCAACCACCAAACTACACCTCATAAGACTCACCACTTGTGTACGTTCTGCACTTTCTTATGAAAAAGAATTCAAACAAAAATATTTCTGCTAGTGTAGTAGGTTTCCTCTTCCCAAAAAGATTGATTTATTTAAGACATTTCCATTCTAGTGTAACTGTTTACTTTTAACTGAATTGCAGACATCTGTTTCCTCAGAGAAGAAGCTCTTGTGGGAGCTGCTTTGGACTTTTCCATCACTAAACAGTCAGAGTACCCTGGAACAGAGTGGACTATCTTAAGGAGAAAGATGTGATTTGATTGGTCAGGCTGGAAGCCAGGCTCACCACAGTTACAGTACCATTTCCAACTGTGTTAGAGTCGAGCCATGTGCCTCTTGAAAACATTCACTGAGCTCCTGCCATGTGCTGTTGATTCATGGAAATAAACCTCAGCGGGTCTGAAATTCATGAAATATATTTAAGAAGTGGTTGCTTGGTTTTGTTTATCGGGTCATGCAACAGAAAGACACCAGTAAGTGAGCAAAATCTGTGATGCAGGAGGAGATGAAAAAGACAGAGTGTGGGAAAAGAAGAAATGTAGAGGATGAAGGAGTAGTTTTGACCAAAAGTACTTAGCCCTTTGAAACCTGAGCAAATTGGCTTGATATCTTTCAAAAACATGGGAAGAATGCAATGAGCAAGGAAAGAAGTAATAGAAATTTAGAAATTTACCCCAGAATTAGCAAGAAATTAGTAAAAAAAAAAAAAAAGTAAAAGAAAATTACCTGAAAATTAATAAAACAACCAACAAAAAACAAAACAAAACAAAACAAAACAAAACAAAACAAAACAAAACAAAACAAAACAAAACAAAACAAAACAAAACAAAACAAAACAAAACAAAACAAAACAAAAAACCCAAAAACAAACAGACTTGGAAAAAAAATCGAAATTATCCCATAATGTATTTTAAAATATGTAATTATGATAATTATAAATGTAGATTTTTTTAGACAGCTCTCCCTTGATTTTTAAAAAAATATTTTCTTTCTACTAAATTTTATTTTTATTTTTTAAAAATAATTTTCTTTTTACATTTTTTTTTTTGCAATTTGTGGAACATTTCTTACCAAGTTGCTCATTGCCTTTGAGAGAAATCACACCAGTTTGTTTTTTAGTTCAAAGGATGAATGTTGGGAAAGGTGTCTAAACACAGCACAAAGACATTGATGTTGCTCTAGAGTTTCAAAGGGTTAATAAGTCTTGCAGAGGTGAAAACATGGATGAATGGAAGATGGAGGGAGGGGCTGGAGGAGGATGTAGAGGAGGAACAGAGGAGGCATATGTGGAGGAGTTTCAGGGAGCCAAATCAGGAGAGATAATAGGAGAGAATGTTTCTCCTTATCGAGTTACTACTCATTGAATAATGACAGAGGAAACAAAGATTAAAAGGAGGAAGACAAAAAAAGGAAGATAGGAAAAAGTTGTTTGAGGCATTGCAAACATAAATAAATCAATGTCAAATTAAATGAAGTACTGTGGTATAATTGTACTAATAAATGAGATCAGAGAGGAGATGATTGATGATCCATCTCTAACAGGTAATGCTAGTGTTTCTGAAAATTAAAACCAAATTTAAGCCGAATGCTTTCTGGTGCAATCCTCACACCTCTTCTTTTCTAAACCAGATGAAAATGTGGGGTGATGCCTCCTCTGGCCTTTCACTGCTTCCACCATCTGCTACTGACACGAACTATCAACTTTTTACAGCCTGGTTGCCAAAAGACAATGCTTGTGTTGTACATTTCTGCAAACCCCTGATGCATTACATTTGTACATTTCTTACATATGATGTCACTGTTTCGAAAGTTCTGTAGTTCTGAAAAACAAAACAGGTGTTTTTTAACAAGACTTTGACAGCACAGCCAGTGTTGATTTTGCTACCACAGTGTTTCTTACAGAGACATCTGTGGCATTTCCGGCCATGATTATGCCACCTAAACTAGGTGGGTTTTAGCAAGACATTTCCAGCTCTGACTGCTCCACCAAAACTTGATGGTTTTTAATGAGACTTAGGTGGCCTTTTCAGCCGTGATTTTGCCACCAACACTGGGTTCTCTTTAGCTAGACACAGGCAGCGTTTTCCACAGTGATTATATCACCAAAACTTTTTTTTAGCAAAGCATTAGCAGCATTTCCAGCCATGATTGTGTCACCTAAACTTTTTAAAGTTTTTTTTTAAGAAAACCTTAGTGGCATTTCCAGCTGTGATCATATTGTCAAAACTGTTTTGTTTTTTTCCCCCAGACAATACATGATCTTTTCAAAACTAAAAGCAAGTTGTTTTGGTGCCTAAACATTACTACAGATTAACCAAAGCAGTGTTGAAATGTAAAGATATTGGCTACATCATATCATACAAATGACACACTTCTGTGGTATACAACGCGTGATGCCAACATTTCTTCTGGCTGTTGGATTGACTCTTCATTTATGGAGGAAAAAAGTGTTGTCTTTATGTTGTGTGTAAAAACATACACATGTGCCATGAAACAATGCAGTAGGGAGCAACAAGTACAAGAACAGATAGTAGTGGAAGAAAATACAAGTAAAAAGCAAAAAGCACTGCTGCCAAAGAATTAGTCAGGCAAGCACAAGAAACACAAATGAGAGGTGACAACACTGGAATGTCGAAGGAATGGAAATAGACCGAACCAATTAGACAACGTGTGGGAGGACACTAATACAAGCAGATCAATAGAGACTTTTGTTTTTAAATAATGGAAAGATGGAAATGTCAAACTGGTGATGAAGTGACAGGTAAGACAGGAAAAGACAATTAGAGGAAAAAGATGTAAAGAAAACTGTATCAATCACCTGCATACGAGCTGCAATGTATACACGTCTATTTTCCACCTAATTGCACCTGTTTCTTTGTATAAGGACACCACTGTCTGTGCTCCATTCATCTTTGTTGTATCAGTTTGGTGCATCAGCAGCCCACTATCCTTTTGTTGATCATAAAACATGAATCTAATCTTTGGCTCGCTTGGACAGCTTTATATGCAGAAGAGTGATGATATATTTTATGTTTATTCAGATAATGACTGTTTTTATTACTTGTTGAACTCAGGATCATCTCACTTTCTGCTGCAGCTCAGGGTTAATGAAATGTTCTGTGTGTTTTTATCAGGAGTATGATCTTTTGCAGCGACCAGGATGAGAAAGAGTGTGTGTGTGTGTGTGTGTGTGTGTGTGTGTTTGCATACTTGAAAAATAAGGAGAAAAGGAAGGCATTATTGTTTGCTAAAACATCCAAATAAATTTATGCATTCCTGATGAGTGACATCTTGTGGTCATGTGATTAATGACAGTTGTCTCTCAATATAAAAAAGTGGAGGTGGTGTGACCAGGAGAAAAGTCTCCGCTATAACCTGCAGGGTGAGGCTTTTAATGACTGTTGGAGAAAGCTAAAGGCAGCTGTTTTTTTTTAGGCTTGCTACTTGTACTGTAAGAAGATGTGAAGAAGTGCACAGCACAACTGTCCACAAAACAATAAATAAAGCTCTCTGCAGGACAAAACTAAGTAAAGCTTAATCCATCCGTTACATTTCTCAATTCTTTCACCTTTACAGCTTTTGAAAAAAGAGTGTTTTATTACTGTGATCAATATATAGTCTAACAAAACAAATTCAATGTAAAAATAATGATTTTATATAGTGGTAAAAGAAGTATGCAGATGTCTTACTTAAGTTAAAGTAGCATTACCACAGAGAAGATGTATTTTTTTCAAGTGAAGGACATGCATTTAAAATTGACTTGTGTAAAAGTACATAGGTATAAATTATACTCAGTAAATTTACACACTGTGCAAATCGGGCCAATTCAGAGTAAAACATTTGTATTGTTGGATTATAGCTAGTGACACATTAATGCTATATTCGGTAGCTTCTATAAAAACAATTTTTTGTCATATTTACTAAAACTGTCACTATATCCACACAGTAGCACATGAGACAGATAATCAAATTCCTATTTTTGCCTCAGATATTCTCAAAAGTAATATTTTAGTGCACTGTTTAGCTGTAAAATGAGAATGTTTTTTGATCTGGCCACCGTGTTGTAAACAGTTTAACAACCTTCTCATTTTACAGCTAAACAGTACACTAAATTATGTTTCTGGAAACTTAGAGGTAAGAAATATGTAATTCAGTAACAGAATCTAGATTCATATTTAATAAGCTCTATTTGGCAACAGTTCACGCGCAGTTGTTTTCCTTACGCCATTAGAGGTAAGGAGCATGAGTTGTTTTTCCACAGACTTTCAATCCCACGTACTAAGGTCTGTACACTGTACTTTTAATGTAGCATCCCTAATGTAGCTAGAGGTCAACCGCCACCAGTTTAGTCCAAAACTTCTAATAATAATTTATTAGTTGATCATAGTTGAGTTTTAGTTATATCTTGTATTAATAACTTAAATCTGTGAAGAGTAACAGCTGTCAGATGAATGCAGTGGAGTAAAAAGCACTATATTTGTAGTTCAGTAGAAGCATAAAGTAGCCTAAAATGGAAATACTCAAGGAAGGTATTAAACAAGTACCTTGAAATTGTAACACAGTACTTGAGTAAAGTCTTGCCACAAGCAACCCTCCCGCCATAATAATGTATTATACCATTCATAAGTGTTCATTAAAACATAACCACATGTAAACACAACCACAGTATATGTTCCTATTAGTCTATGAACCTTAATGTTATCAAAGAATTTTTCTTGATAATTTTAAATGTGAATCTGTCATCCAGCAACATACTTTATCCGACTCATGCGGAATGTATGCTATGTTATGGTGGTTCATGAGGAAAAGCATGTCCATAAGGAGACAATGCGACAGACACACAGTTTAGGTATTTGTTGAAATAAGGTACAAAGGGTTTGTGTGTGTGTGTGTGTGTGTGTGTGTGTGTGTGTGTGTTATACGATATGTATATAGCAGACAATTATATCACTGTTGGATCTACAATAAATAACTAACAGATGCTCAAACAGACACAGAAAGTTATGATTCTCCCATTTTCTACAACATGAAACTGCCAAAACAACTTCCTCCAAACAGACAAAGCTTCACAGGAAAAAAAATCGGATTTCATCCTACTGACAGAAGTTCTCTTTTGTTTGAATAAACAAAGATTTTAAAATTCAACACTTGATTAACCATCTTGCCACCGTGGAAATGTTTCCACTGCTCCATCAACACGACAGGAATGAGCAAATTCAACTTTGAATGAATTACAGAACCAAAGAACTTTCAAACTCTGACAACACTGCCCAATGTCATACTGCTTCTTCGTTTTGTTGTTATGTGTGTGTTTATGTTGATATATATGCATCTCCCTCCCTCTCCATTTGTCACTGTGTTGATGAAGCGTACGGCACAGCCACCCCAGCATTTGCCAGTTCTGTAGGGTGTTACATGCACACACACAAACACACACATGCACACACAGGGTCCCCTTTGCTTTTTTCCTGCCCGTCATCAATAAAGAGAAGTAGCTGCACACCTGTTCACTGACAGCACCCCGCAGAGAGAGAGGGAGAGCTGGGTAAAAGTGTAAAGGGTGACAAAGGTAAATCTTGACAAAGGGGGGATGAGATTATCGTGCCTCCAAAGAGTTAAGAGTTAATGAGTGAAAATCACTTTAAGATATAGGCCACACCTTATGTAAACACTGTATGTTGACAACTTTACATGAGGGTCATAATGCCTTTCTTCAAAACCCCTTCAAGTCTTTCACTTAAGACATCAAGACTTTCATACTCTTTTATATGACCTTTATGTTATATTATCAAAAGACCAGGGGAAAATGTCCAGACAAGTTCATTAATAAATGATATGTTTAGAGTTATTCTACAAAATTAAACATTTTTTTAAATACATTTTTAATTTTTTATTGATGTTTTTAGCAGTTTGTTAAGGTCATTTTTATATTTGTATTTGGTTTTTTTTTTTACTTTTATTTTTTTGTTGCTTATTTTAAGGTCATTTTCTTGTAACTTTTTGTACAGTTCTTGCCAATTTTTTGGCCATTTTTCATTAAGTTGTTCATTGCTTTCTTCCTCTAATGCCTTTGAGGGAAATCAAGCCAATTTGCTCAGATTTCAAAAGTTAAAATCCTTGTCACTTGATATCATTACTCTCTGGCTCTTCCTCGTTCTCCAGCAATGCCAGTGCTCCCTCTGAAACACCAGGTGCCAAATATCACAGATCTATCTGACACGCTCCTGTCTCGTCCTACAAAACCATTACTGAATGTTTTTGTAATGGAGACCCATCTCAGAATAACCAAAATTTCCTGAACAGAGAAATGAAGCCGGCAGATTCCATGTCTGAAAGGGGACGGAGGCTTTGCCTGTGAGACTTTGAGTCTGATAACAGTAAAGATTTTTGATCTGGATAAGAGAGAGAAACAACAGAGAGAACGAAGACCTTTTTCTACCAAACTTTTCTCACACACTCAACGTATTTATGACGGCAAAGGAGAGACAGATAGAGAGTGCATGTAAAGCTGGTAGAATAATGAACTCCTACTCCTGTCACATGCTGCTGACAGTCTCCTGGCACCTTCACATTCCTCCTCTCTCTGTTTTTGTGTTCCTCGTTCAATCTTGAAATCTGTTCTCTATATCTTCCTCTCAACTCCACCTACTGTACCGCTTGTTCTCCATCATCACTTTATCTTTCCCTCCTCTCTTTCACTCTCTTTTTCTGTCTCTGCGCCTCTCTACCTGTCTATCTATTGAATATTTTAAATCAGCCGCAGTGGAATTGCTGAACAGCAGCAGGAACAGCCCGGGAGCACGTCTTCATCTGACGCAAAACATGTCAGTGCTCTGCTCCCTGCTTACATGAACTGTCAACGCCTTTAGAGAAGAAATACACACGGAAACACAAACAAAATCAAGTGGTGAATCGATGCACTTCTAACTGATTTCAATGACCCTCACTTCTCAGTCTTGACACAGTCGGCCTTAAATCCGCGTCTAATCGTTTAACAGAGCTACAATGGACCGAGAAATCACCTCTGAGGACACGGCCTTGTTCTCCACAAAAAAAAGGTCAGAGTGAAGGCCACGGGATATATCCTTGGAACAAAGAGAAATGAAGAACGTATGAGAGAGAAAAAGATGGAAATATTGAAAGGAAGCAAAAAAGGAAGAGAGGTTAGGTGAGCAAGGCCAGCACACATCAAGGTCTTTGCAGCAGTCGGAAACTGCGACTTGTGCCTGTGTGCTTCAAAGATAAAAAGATGCTCCGAGATGCTCCTCACTTAAAAAATGTTGGTAGTTAAGGATTAGAATTTGGGTTGTGTATTTAGGATTTTGTGTACCTGACAGACGGATTTTGGCAGGCGTTAGGTTGACTGAGCGTGTTTGTTTATGCCAGTTCTTCTGAAGTCTGACATGCAGGAGGGGGAAACTGTGCCACCAAACCTGGCAACCTCACTCATGTCCGGTCACCTTTATTACCTGCTGTTACTCACACAGTCACCCCGAAAACACACACACACGCACACACACGCACACACTGCTGGCATGGCGGTTATGTGGAGTTCCCTGTGTTTCCTAAATTACAACCTTGAAGTACTTGTGCTTTTATACTTAATCAACACTTTCTTCTTTCATTTTCAGAATCAAATATTGTAATTTTTACTTTCTTTTTTAATTTTAACATTTCACATAAAAAGCAGAACAGAGACTTAGAAAATAAAATTCCTTGTTAAAGATTAAACCAGTGGCTACCAACCCTGAGAAAAAAAACCCAACTGTCATCTTATATGGTTTCATTTAAATAACTATCGCTAGTTTGGTCAGCAGCTCTACACTGTCAGTTTTGGACATTAAGGAGGGCGGTGTTAAATTCTGCTCCCAGTTGATAGGTTTACATTGGGGTTAGTTGAAAGCGCATTGCTTAGTGCGTGCAGATCAAACATCGACGACTTGTGACCAAGCTACTAAATTTGATCCACTAGGGCTGAGAACATTTTGCAACATTTCTTAACTCTGGAAAAAAGGAAAAAAAAATGAGAGAAGTTAAAAAAATAACTACAAATTTGTGTGGCAGAACTGTCTTTACTCTTTGTTGGTGCTACATTAATGATCTCATAATCCCTCAGTTATGTGCCTTGGGAGTCTTTAGGGAGGCCTGACCCTTAAGAAACCAGTGTCCCAAACTACCAAAACTCATATAAAGTGATTCGAATGACCCTACCTCAACGAGCTACAACAGTAAAATCCTATTGTATAGTATAACAGTCCAATAATGTCACATTCAATGATGATGGCGAATTTTGATGTAAAGAGGACTTTTACTTTTGAAACGTAAATGTAGTTAATTATATTTCTGTACTTCTGAAAAGATAGGATTTAATAGCAAGATTTTATCTTTTAAAGTGTAATATTATATGAATGGATTGGTACCTCTACATCAGTAAAGTAGCCTCTACCGCTGCTCATGGTCATGTCTATTGTCACCAGATGGGAAAGTCACTCTCCACAGCTCATTTCTCCTGCATTCACTGAGATAAAATCATATCACCGTTCCATAAATGGCACTTGCGCTGTCATTTTGCAGCATTTTGTTTATTGAAGTGCTGCACAAATTATCATTGTTATTTAATGAGATGCACGTAATTGACGGGACAAATGTTTAATAACTCATGCGCTCATTATGGTCCATGTTTGTTTGTCTGCATACATCCTTGATGTAATTAATATGACAAGTGATCCAATTAAAGAGTGCGGGTAAGGAAAAGGAGAGCTCAGCAAACTATTTATTGGCTGATAAAAGACAGATGAGGGTCAGCGAGAGTTCAGCAACAGGGGGCGTCCTGGAGCTGGTATACAAAAAAAGAGACTCCCTGATTATCTGCAGGATAAAAGGACTAGTATTTGAGGATAAAACAGAAAAAAAGGAGAGGATTAGACATATAATTGGAGTCAACCTGAATAATTTACTTGCTTTAGCTTTCTGGCCTCTTCCTAATGTCTCTTCGAGTTTGACATTTGCTCGAGACAAACTTAAAATTCCCCTTGAAAACATGCCCTAAGCAGATCATTTGAAGCCAGCTAAAAGATCCCCCCTAACTTGTTTGTTGACTCACAGTGAGAGCAGTGAAAACTTTGCTTTTGGACCATTTCCAGTGTACTTGTCTTAAGGGCACAGTTTCTGTCGTGCTGTTTGGCTTGTATCATCCCCTTTGAAATTCATAATGCTCGAGGCTCCAATGAAGCATTTAGGTGACAGTATTTATTTGATTTGCGTAATGGGACTGAGAATGCTGAGTCACTATTGACTGTTAATGATTCTGTGCTAGACTTCAAAGTGCGATGAGTAAAGACAGACAATGAAGAGACACTTAAAGGGATAGTTCACCCAAAAATAAGGATTTAGTCAGTATCTACTCACCTGCATACCGATGGAAAGTCGGTTTAAGTTTTACAGTCAGCAAACACTGCTGGAGTTTCATAAGGAAATGGCATTGCACTCATCTCCCATACAATTCAGCACAAGACCAACAAGAGTTTGCAGTATCTACATGCCAGTGTTTACATGCTACCTGGAGGCCTTCCCCCCATCACACAGTAGTTTTAAATCCGATAGAGGGACTTTTTTCTTGCTACCAACTCCACAATTCTCTTTCGTTGGTCTTGCACGAGCATGTATACATGAACACAGTCCCCACACTAGAAGCTAAAGGCTACAGGCTACAACAATGCTAAAAAGATGATGCCAAAAATGTTTTTCAAAACAACTTGGGACCTTGGGGCTTCAGGACTCTAGGATTACTTTGGACAAGCAGTATAGAGACATTTTGTGGTTTTATTATGTTGTTTTTTTTAACATTTGAATCCTGGTCACCATTTGCTTCAATTGTATGGGAGGTGAGTGCAACCCCTTTTCCCCATGAATCTCCGGCAGTGTTTTGTGGACGATAAAGCTTCACCTGACTTTCCACTTGGATGAGGGTGAGTAGATAATGACTGAATTTTCATTTTTGGGTGAACTACTGATTACATCAGTGAATATAATCTATGACTTCTCATGGTGGTCAAAACTGAACAACTTTAAATTTTGCTTTGTTTTGTTAATCTTATCATTTCTTCCTCTTGCAATTGTTTTCTTCTAATTCATTTTTTTTAAAAATATGAAAGTAAAAATAAATGCATCTACTTTGTGTTTGTCATTACATGTGTGCCTGGTTGTGCTCATGTGCACCTGTTCCTCCTCCACCATGCTGCAAAGAGGAAGTACTGCCCTAATTACTCGAAATTCCCAGTGGATGATCCGACCAGTTTATGCTCATCACAATAAATTACACTCACCTCCCTCTGTACTGCCACACCGAGTCCTTCTCCCTGTCTGTCTCATCGCACTCTTTCTACAAGCATTGCTTTTATTTATAATATTTCATTCTGCATTTCTCTGGGGGGAACATTCAGAGCAATGGGAAAATACTGATTACAGCCAGTCAACGCACGCACATATTGTACACTAACACATATATAAAGTATCTGTAGAACACTGTCAACATATATGTTTTACCCTGATAAGAAAACAAATGCTACATGTGTGCTGATATTTCCTAAAGCCACTCATCATACCTTTCCTATTATTTTTTTGTTCTGAGTCACACTACAGACCTTTGTGCTACAGATTTGTGTAGGAGCATATTCACATGCGCATTAATATTCCATTTATATCCCACCTACAAAAATATTCTGGCTGTGAGGTGACTTATGTAAGCGTCACATTGATTAAATATTCAACATTTCATATCAGAAAGCAGCACTATAATGTGGCGACATCGAAACATTTCATTCATAATATATCATGCCCATACCTGTACAAACTGCTGGATGTGCATGCTTTACTCTGACAGCTGTCATTTACTTCAACATTACATTACTTGACAGTCTGCTGACGCAAGCTGGCCTGATGTACTCAAATACAGCACAGCTCTGTGAATCTGCCTGCAAAAGTGTCTTTATTAAAGTGGCACTGGGAGTGATGTTTTTATTTACTTTTCAATAGATACAAATATCTTGTTATTTAGTGACGGGTAGCTTGGCCACAAGAGAGGCGTAAGTAAGAGACGCGTGGGAGGTACACAGGAAACCTTATTAAGAACTGGAGCAACAAGCTGATATGAGTGGGTTATGACAGTGGCTTTTGTGCTTTGTGATATGATGAAGAAGATGCTGGCTGCAACCTACTGGATTTACCTTCTCCTGTGTGAAACCTGTCGGGCCTATGTTGTAATGAAGCATGAGCATGGTTATGATCAAAACATTAATCCTTTGAAACCTGAGCAAATTGGTTTGATTACTTTCAAAAACATGTGCAGACAGCAACAAGCAACTAAACCAGACATGACCTGAAACTTTTGCAAAATAATGATTTCAAAAATCAAAGAACATGACCTGAAAATGAGCAACAAAAAAGAAAAACAAACAAGAAAATGACCTTACAAAGTGCTGATTTTGTTTTGTTTTGGGTTTTTTTTCCCGATAATTTTAAATATAAATTATTATAATTACAGATGGAGTTTTTTGGAAATTTTCATTCTTTTTTCTTTTTTAGATAATTTTCTTATATATTCTGATCTTGTTTTAAAACTGCCAAACCCAACCGCCTATTTTTAATGAGAGGCCATATTTCCAGTTGTATTTGTGGGGACCAAACCAGGTATTTTCAACAAGATGTCAGGAAATTTCCAGCTGTCTGTAGCAAAAAAAAAAAACAAACCCAAAAAAACAGGCTTTTTAAAAGTAATTTTGGGACATTTCCAGTCTTGTTTGTGCCTACGAAACTGAGTTTTTTTTTACCCAAAACATTATGTTTTCCGACCCCTTACCAATTGTTTTTAGTTTTTAAACCTAATCACGTGTCAATAACAGTGTTGCCGCATCAAATTGAAAATTCCAACAAAAGATTTCCACATATCCATTATATATTTAAAACTTGTTTGTTTGTGTTAACACACCCAGTCCAACATTACAGTTAGATGGATGTTAAATAACGTTTATTAATTTTAAAAAGTCAAAAAGGTTATTTTCAATCAAAAAGCAAATGAAATGATAACTAAATCTCAACATCCCTGCATCACTATTGATGTTTTTCAAATCATCTCTCTCTTGCTTACACAAATAGTGGCAGAGATGAATTAGTATTCTGATAATTAAAAGTTATGTCTGTGCTCTACATGATTTATGTCAAATGCTGATGACAGTCCATATAAATGTGGTATAAACTATATTTTGAATATGCTTGTTTATCTATTCTGCACACAAGGGTCTGATACATTTTATGTTTCAATCACAGTTAAGTTTTGCTACATTTTGCAGACAGAAAAAACCCTATTAAAAGTGTAAATCATGCACCAGCTCGAAATAAAAGAGATAAAAAGATTAGTTTTGTCAGCCATATCAGCTAGCTCTAATTACAGTAACGCTCTATCTTCATATCTCTGTAATGCAAACACTATTGCCACAGCAAAGTTTTTCTTAGAGAAACCAAACCAAGGACTTTCCTGATGAAAAACACTCCCCATAATGGACTAAAAAAATCCACTAAAATGCACACAGGCTGCAGAACTGTACTGTGGATGAAAAAGTGCAGTACAGAGCTGACTTTGTAGGCCACCCTTATCCGGGTCAAGGGGGGCATATTCATTTCTAAAATGCACTATATATATGGACCACGGTAATCATTAGTGTGAAAAGGCTTTTACACATCGTTGGGCATTGTGCAGGATTACAGAGCGCAAACATGGTTCCAAACATGGTTATAAAATGCAGGTTTGAATGGCAGAGTTACAGGTTCAAGGTTGTTTTACCTTCAGTGCTGAAGTTTTAACAAGTAAGACACCCTGCGCCTGCTAGCTGCAAGGTTGGAGGTGCACAAAAGAAAATGGATTATGGAGTATGTTTTGCGCATGTGTTTTGTGTTTCTGAGTGGTTTGTTTTGGAGCACTGGTGCTTTTTGGGTCGTCAGTGAAACACATTTTAGTAGCCATGAGCAGTTCCATTTAGCCACTCTTTTAGATACTGAGTAAACACATCATAGACCCCATCATGTGCTAAAAAAACACCCTTCATCTCGAGCCTCAAAAGCAATCAATAAAGAAAAAATACAAAGAAGAGTGCCACCAATAAAAACTTAAAGTTTCCAAGGAGAAGCGTCTATGTATTTGGACACACCCACTTTGATTGATTGCTGTTCTGCCTTAAAACACCACATAGAAATAAATCATTTTTTGTCACATGTAGTTATTTACGGTGGTCTCCAGTGAAATGTGATCACATCAGCTCCTTTGACTTGTGTAATTTAGTGTGGTCTTACATCACAAACTGCTGATTTTTAATTGTCCATGTTTCCGGATGATTCTGGCAAACCATGGTTGCTGGTTGTTGAATGATTTAACTGTCCACACATCCCAACCTCAACAAGAGGGCCGTATGGTCCCTTCTCCCAATCCACAGCAGGAACAGGACAGCACCTCACATCTTCATATACAGTACAGTCTGTGGTGGTGGTCGATGGTGTCATCTGACCATCTGGCGGTGTATAATAACACTGCGAAACAGTTCTGCCCCTTCGTGTTCTCAGCGGCATATCATGCAGATACGAAAGGTGGCTTTTGATGTCGGATTATACACCAAAAGCACTGCAAAAGCAGTGGAATTTGATGACTTCGAAATGAGAATGGGCTGTGGAGGCTAGTGTCACTTCTTCTCCATCCTCTTTGATGTTTCTTAATTTGAAAACCTTGACCTGTCTAGATAGCTAGAAGTCAGATGATGGTGAGTTGACAGAATGGCGAGTTGATTTCCAAATCTTGATAAGTGTCACACAGCCACACGGCCACCACCATCCAACACCAACCACAAAAGGCACCATCAGCACTTGCAAAACATAAGACATAAGAGCCTCAATTATGCACAAATTTAGCAGAGCTGACAGAGAGGCAGCTGGAAATGTCTGCCCATACATCATTTTCAACCACCAATTACTTTTAATCTTGAACTGAAAACTTAAATATATTTTTCAGCACCTTCAGCCTTGAGTCCATCTCAGCTGTTGTAAATGGCTGTCTCAGTGTCTGTCAATCTGAATAATGCAAAGTGGGAGGCAGGAGGATAGCCAGACAGCTGAGGGGCTTTGTAATGCAGGGTGACACATTGGTCAGAAATAAACTATTATAATGGCCGAGTGCGTCATGAATGGGTGTCCGATACACTCCTGATTAACCGACAGAATGTGTCAGAATATGCTCCCAATGGGGATGCAAGAAAAGAAAAGGGAAATAAGAAGACACTGAGACAGCAAGTAATGAGATGGAGGAGGGTAAATAGAGGTTGAGAGATGTTTGACTTCTCAGCAAAGGGGAGAGTGGGGAGTGATGAGAGCAAACGAGAGATGACAGAGAGGGGTGTTTTCTTAGAAAAGACAGATGAGGAGATGGAGAAGAGTGGCAGGAGGAAAGACGGAGCAGAGGGGGAGGAGGAGAGAGTGATAAGGAGCAAGACAGAGAGGGAGAGACAGCCTGTCTTTATGGTGAGCTGTGAAGAGAAACAAGTTGTCCAGGAAGATTTATTCTGCTGAGAATGAAAAAAAGGTTCATTGGAGGGAGTAGTTTAAACATCAGCACATATTCCTAGAAGTAAATATTTCAATTTGAAATTGAATAGGAAAAATATTTATTTAAAAAAATGCATTACACTTTCCTCTGTGCCAGTTTCTGTTGTGAATGGATGACATGTCCCTGTGAAAATTAAAACCATCTGGGCGGTAATCACGCAGTTATTTGTACAAGGAGCTATAAACTTTTATGTTTTAATGGCTCTTGTAAGTCACGATTCATTACCAGCGTCTTCATCGTTCTATCTGAATTCAACTCGAGCCCTCAGATTGCAGAGAATTTGAGGCTTTGCAGTTGGTACCATTTTTAGCCCTGAAATGTTGCTCGGATGGATCAAAACACGAAGCCTGTCAGGGTAAAAGACATCATCCTAGATAGCAGTTCTAACCCTCCACAGACCCTCTGACACTGGCAGTGTTGGTGAGATGCCAAAAAACATCTTGAAGCTTTTAACATTTGGATTTCTGTTCAAGTGAGACAGTGTGGATTGCAATCAGACATTTTGGTTGCAGCTTGGTTGTTGAAAACACATTGCTGTGTGAGCAAAAAGGGTGCTGGAATACAAACTCATCTTTTCTACCTCGAACCACACCCTCTCCTTTGAATATCATCTCTCAAAGAGGGCATTCAGGTGTGTTGACGGTCACTCTGAAGGTTAGCCGTTGGCTTTTAAAAATAGTCCCATTTCTGTCAGACATTTTTCAAACATGTAGGCGACTCAGTGTCCCATTCAGCCTCTTTGTATCGTGTCAAGACACTACTGGTGCCACCATTCTCTGTTAAATATACACTGAATACGCCTGTAACATATCTGAGCAATGCACCGGGGAATGGCTCTGGGGATTTCAGGTAAACCGGGTGACATAATGCTTAAACTGTTTTATATGAACTTCTGCCAGAAGTTAGCATCAACAGCTAGTAGGCTAGGTTTATAATGCATTGCTAAATGAGCCTCCTGGCTAGCTAGTTATAACAGACTAGTCTAACCATCCAAGTGTACAGAGAAGATACTACCTTATATGCATCACCTTCTCTACCTTGGTGGTTATAGTGCGTTATTTAAAACGCTATTTACTGTATAGTATTATGTGCATACAGCAAATAGATGTGATGGCATAGGCAGTGCAACTGCAAAACCCTCCCTGTATCTACCTTTTATAGAACGAATATTATAACTCTGACCTTTGACCTTCCGGATGTACCTTCATGTAGTATTTGAAGTTTATTCTGCTGTTTCACTCAGTCTAAGTCACTTTTGAAAGGACTGTGTTTTCTCACACATCATTAAGTTGCAGCATGACACATCAGGGAACAAACTCTTTCAAATGACAGTTTCCTCACAAGATACCAACTCCTATATTAAAGCGACAGGATGGCATTTTGAAAAGTACTCTGTTACTTTCTCTTTGCCAGACAGAAGTTTTTAAAAAAAGAAAAGAAAAAGAAAAGTCAATGTCAGTGGAGGAAAACGCAGTGGAAATGCAAGGAGTAAAAGAGCTGAAGAGATATATCGAGACATAGAAGGGAAAAGCAGCAGAGAGAGTGATTCTCTCTTTGCTTCTGAAGGACAGAGGAAGAGTTGCAGACACTGCACTTCCAATCAGATAGGAAAAGACCCAGTCATCAAGGTTTAGACTGAGTATATGTGTGTGTGTACGGGTATGTGCAGGTATATGGAGGGAAAAGTGAGCACTATGAGAGTACAGGACGTGTATGTGCGGGGCTGCGCTGTGGTTGCATATGAGGGATGTGTCACTCTGCATCTATGTAGATGATTTACTGTGTGTGTATGGGTGCGAGACAGAAGCTGTCAAATCAAAGCTGACACACAGCAAGTACAATCTGAATAATTTATGAATATGTAAGATCAGATTTGCAAATTGATGGATTTCTGCAGTGAAATTAGAGAAGAAACCAGGAGTCTTTGGCATGTTGAACCTAATTCGGTTCTCTTACATGCCTGTTCACGTCCTCCCACCTGCTTAATTTGCATTCAGAATATTAAGTAGTACATGAGCTGATGGGACCTGAGAACTGAGATCATGTCAGACATCATGTTAAAGCATGTGTCATTATTACTAGGTAGGCAGGTACAAAAATATCCCTTGAATTGAATCTTGAAAATGTTTTAGGGTTAGAAGAGAAGTTGGATTTGCCTTCTTCTACATTCCTAATAAGCACACAGTAAGATATAGTTCAGTCTCAATCTCAGTAAATGAGCAAAGCACGTACACACAGTACACACAGCTCACACAGCGTGGCTAAAGTCAGTGCAGTCATCTTAATCAAAACAGTATTACATCCAATATTCTTGAATAATGATGGCAGCTTTACAGCAAGTAAACATCCTCAATCACTATTCTCCACACCGTGTGTACCGAATATTCTCCACAGTATTTAAAAAGTTTCAGAGCTGTTGAGCAGTGAGATGGAGATGTTTGGCTGATGCTGAGCATGTGTGCATGTGTGCATGTGTGCATGTGTGCGTGTGTTGTATGTGTGTGTATGTATATACAGTATGTGTGTGAGCAAACTTTAACCATCTCAATGGCAGACTGGATGTAGCAGAGCTGAACGGTGCCAAATTCTGTGGCGCTGCCCATGGGACAAGTTCTTTCTCTCTCTCTCTCTCCACACACACACACACACACACACACACACAAACACACACACACACACACACACACACACACACACACACACACACACACAGAGGACACATTGCCATATGGAATGTTTGTCCAACTTAAACATCCATCTTGACTGACACCTCCTCCCCTGTGTGTGTGTCTGCGTGTGTGTGTGTGTGTCTGCGTGTGTGTGTGTGTGTGTGTGTGTGTGCTGTTTGAGAGCTGGATAAGGGAAACTAAGAGGAAACAGATTGAAATAGTGGGCGGAGGACAGTGAGAGAGTTGGGTATTAAGGGGGTTGGAAGGTCTGAGGTCAAAAAACGGGAAGTTTAGTTTTTCCCAACTCTCTTACTTTGGGAGCGCCTCATTTACTCACCCCTGCACACCAGGTGGATGGGAGGACATTTGGGAACAAACCCACTGGTTCCAGGTGGTAGAAAGAAGAACACAATCAAGTGCATCTTAAGTAACTTAAGGGATGCATTTGCAGCACATTAGCATTTAAGTGAAGTGTATATTCAGGAAAGTAGCAAAAACATCCTCTGTACTTCTATACTTCGGTTTATGTTTTAATGCATATCCCTGCATGCAGAAAATCTATTAAATCCTAAAAATATGGTTGGAAATAATTTCTTTGCAAAGCCAGCCAACATTTTTCGCTTCCCTCATTGTGTGCTACCATGGTATTATAGATGACTGACGGTGCTCCTCTACAGTCAAATGTCAAAATAAACCCTTTCTACATTATATCTGACTGAATAAACATGACTCACTGAACTGCATTTGTCTTTGCTCATGATTCTCCAACTGGAAAAAGATTGCACAAGGTCTAAAACGTGTCCTGAATTATCTGCCTAAATCAATTTCTGAATAAGCTGAAGGCAAAAAGATAGCCCATGCAGCTGCTGAATTATCAGGCCATATGGTGTCAAACTGCTAAAGTTTGGAATCATTAAACTCTTTTAAAAGCATGTGTTTAACCAGGGACTTGGAAAACCTCAATAAAACATAGATTCCTAATCAAAGGGAATCTTTAATGCACTGTAACATGTAATAAATTATCAAATTAAGCATTCTGATTACATTTTTAACCTTTCAGTTTGTTCAGATTTTTGCAGAGCACCTTGACAAAAAAGTCAAGGACTGCGAAAGTCATTAGGATGCATCCTCTGGGGAACATAAATAGCTGTATACATTTTAATCTGAATCCATCATCCAGTTGTTGAGACATTTCTCTTAAAACCACAACAACCACAACAGTTGGTGGTGCTTAAGGAAAAGTTCATTCTCTGGAGGCCATGAATGTCTGGCCAGAATTTTATTAAAATCAATTGTAATCAAGTTATTGAACTATTTTATTCTGGACCAAAGCTGTAGACCAACCGACAACTCAACCTTGCCAACTGTGCAGCGTCTACTTTCTCTAAAAAGTTTCGGAAATAGATATACTGAGATGAGTTATCTGATATACAACCTCTGCAGGCAAAAGAGTGAATTCCTTCCTTTTTCATAAACAAGAAAACATGCACTATTACCTTGGGAATATGACATGCTGTATAGTCTCAATATCCCTGTGATGGCTGACTTCTAAGATCTAGCTGAAATCTTTGTTAATCAACACTGACTCTTGATACCTGACTTTTTTTTTTACATTAAAAGTTGCTAATCAGGTCTTTTTTGGAGTAACACATGCATTTTATACATATACTTCACCCCCAAAATGATCATTTGTTTTGATTATTGGTACTCACCATGTGTTATTTTGAAATTGGGAAAAAAAAACTTGGTTCTCCTCACAAACTTGGTGAATATAGAATCCAAAAAGGTGATCAATTGACATAATCAATGGTCCATGGTTAACAAAAGCAAAACTACTGTATATCAACAACTAGTAACAAATTTCCCACCAGTCAAACGATCATTGGGAACATCTAATATACTGAATGTTTGCAGTTTGACACTGTCTTTAACGCTTTAAACCTAAGAAAATTGTTTTTAAATTTTTTTTCAAAAACATGAGCAGAAGGCAATAAGCAACAAAGGAGGAAATGACACAGAAATTAGCAAGAAATTTGTGAAAGGTACAAGAAAATTAGCAAAAAAGAGAAAATAATAATAATAATAATTTTCTGAATCTACAAATTTCTTGCATTCATTGTTGTTTTGCTTATTATCTTTCCCCCCGTGTTTTTAGAAATCAAGTTACTCATGAAAAGTTTGAATACTTGTGAAAGGCCTCTGTATGCAGCACAAAAAAAGTGATGTTGACCCAGATTCAAAGGGTTAAACATTTAGTAGTACTACATATCCTGATCTCTTTAAATGTCTGACTTTTAGATTAACTTGATTGCACTACAAAAATGAAAATTCACATCTTTCATCTCGCCAAACTTACTGAGTCTCAAGAGCTTTGGGTATATGACCTATAAATATTTTTGGAAAATGATACTGCACTTGTAGTTTAAGTGTCTGGATTTTTTTCTCTTTAAGAACAAAGAGCCCTGAAGCATGTTTTAGTTGAAAGGAGCTGTTAATCCCCAAGTTGCCTAGTTAGATCAGGGATAAAATCAAAACGCTCTTGTCTTTAGAAAATATCTCCTCGTACAAAATATCAATAAACCATCTCATAGTTCGGGCACGGAGCAACAAGATATAATCGGACAGCTGCGATTACAATCACACACACTCTCCCCCTCCAGCTGCAACATAATACAGAGATGATAAAAGTAATCTAAAACACAGAAAAGAGGAGGCGAAGAGGAGAGGAGTTTGTGGAGGAGACAATAGTTGGAAAAAAGAAAGAAAAATAAGGAAGAGGGAGGTAAAAGAGGTGAGGAAAGAAGAATAAAAAAATATCATAAAGGCAGGAAGATGACAAAAAATAATGGAAACATTATCAAGAGGGGCAAGAAGGAGAAAATAATTTAACAGAGATGAGGTGACGAGAAGAGCAGAGAAGAGGAGAGAGGCAAAAAATGAACCAGAGAAAAGAGGGGAGTTCCCTTTACACTCTTAATTGGTTTACGAGGAGCAGAAAATCCACTCAGTCCCATGAAATAGTAGGAGCTGATGACAACCTTGTACATCCAAAAAATGACTTTTTTTTGTATTGATACCAATGTACTACATTAACACACACACAAACACACACACACACACACACACACACAATCCGCAGGTCTTTGATCAGGTAAATAGGTCAGTGGAGGATATGTATTCACGAATGAGTGTGTGCCTTTGTTTGTACACAAAGCCAAAACTGAGTTATTTCAAGGACTGCAGCCACTGCAAATGTCGAATATTTTTGCTGCATTCTTGCTGCATTACTGCTGCAGTGATGCTCAGCCTCTATAATGATGCATCCTGTTGATCTCATAAGAAAACACAGCAAAAGGCCTGGTGTGTTAAAAATGACAGCGCTTAGCGTGGAAAACTTGTCAGTGAACAGTGTGAGGGTACCGGTATCAGATCACTCAGTAGCCTATAATATTTACATTCTCCACAGTGAATAAAGGATACTACAAGATATTTATGATAACATTACCAAGTGTTAAATAAAATAGTGACACATTTTCTTCTTTTCCACAGAATTTTAGCCAGCACGAGAGTAAAATTACGAGCCCATTCTCATTCCGAACTCCTCAAATACGTCTGCTCTGTCAGTGCTTCCGGCATACAAGTTTGATGCTAAAAGCCACCTTCTGCATCCACCTAGATGGCGTCAGATGAGTACGCGTCTGGACAATATAATTTTTACCATGTTCACCATTTTAATTTTAGCTGATTAGTAAGCAAACATATTAGCTACTAAAGCTACTTAGCAACAAACTCAAAGTGACACCAATGGGATTGTCCCTGATCAAAATCTAAATGTGTGAGAGGATTAGGATTGGGGCGATGCATCGACATAATCGATGTAATCGATTACATGAATACATGGATTCAGGTGACGTGCGTCAACGTGTCGCACCATTTCACACAGCGCGGCAATGAGAGCGTGAGCAGCGCCGGACGTGTTGTTTTTTGTTTTGGTGCTTGTGTACCATTTTAGAGCGTGAGCTCCGTGTCAGCTGCAGCACAACTAGAGAAACAGTGCCTTGCTGTTTTTTTACTTGCGACACTCGCGTTTGTGAACTCTATACCACTTTATACTGCAGTTTAAAGTCTCTCTCTGTCACAGAGATGAGGAAATACAAAGATGTTCATTTTATCTCAACTTCCTTGCTTCCCTTTCAAAACAAAAGATTTCTGACTGTGTCTCTGTGGACAGAACGCCATCAGTTGCTGATACAATGCATTTTATTTTGAAACATTTACAGGACGGGGTTGTCAGCTGTGCAGGAACTTGTATAACTTCATAAATGAGAGGAATATGTGCTTATAAATATGAAAATACAGCACTCATATCAGCTGGCAGCGGTATGCCTTAAGGACCAGTTAAGACTGGTCTATTTTGATGCAGAAAGAATGTACTAGTTCTAATTATTTCTGTTAGAGAAAAGTTATAGTGTTATTCAAATTGCACTAATTTTACTGTAAGATGTTTTGTTGGACTTCTAGATTTGAGGTTTGTTACTGTAACAAAGAGGAACTGTTTTGTTACGCCTCCTAAAAGTGACTTGAATTTTACATTGTTTTATTCATTTTGCTGTTGGATTTCTAAATGTAGATGCACTACATTCCTTTTACTTGAGTGGAACAAGCTCTTGCATTCATTTTATTTTGGAGAGACTTTATTAAACAGATTACCAGTTAAGACTGGGCTATTTTTTGTTGGGGAATAATGCCCTGCAGCATTTTAAAATGTTTTATGTAAATTTGCTGTTATATTAATTGATTAATAAAAAAATAATAGATCAACTGAAAAAAATAATTGATAGATTAATAGATAAAAAAAAAAATAACGGTTAGGTACAGCCCTAGAGAGTATGCAGGTGGAGGTATGGGTTTATTTTATTTTCTAAAGTGCACCAAGAGAGAGCAGAGCTCATCATCTCAAATGTGACAAAATGAAAACACACAGCAGCTGTGAGGCTAATCGGAAATGGTATTCAGATAAATTTGGATCACTCAAATTTAGGCGGCACAATGAAATTCATTACCAGGGAAAGAATAGTGGTGCAACATCAAAATGAACACATCTCAAGCTGGATGATGATTATGAATTATTATTATGAATGTTTGGTTTGTGCAGAGGGTGTGTCACTCACGTATTATCGCCGGTTGATTCACGGCATTCATTTCCGCTCTCATTCCCTCTGCTGTATAACTCTTTCAGTCCAGTTAAAAAAGGTTGAGGGAGAAACAATATCAGATCATTAAATCCTCTCCCTTTCTTTCTTTTTTCTCTCCATCTCGCATTGTTCTTCTCTCATTTTCTCTTCCTGGCATCAGCTCTGTGTTGACATTATTGCCGTCATTAATTGTAGCCTTGTCTGTGATTGTGTGTGTGTATGTGCGTGTGTGTGTGTGTGTGTGTGTGTGTCTGTGCACACGGGCGAGTGTATCACTGTCCCTGCAGTCAGCCTGAATCACTGCAGGAAACCCTGTTACTGTAGCCAATTAGAGGCCACACACAATAATATGCCACACACACACATTATTTGTCTAGTGGGCGAGATGGCTAATGCCTGCCCAATATGTGACCATCAAAACAACATTTTTCGTTCAGTGATCTCTTGCTGCATTTAGACATAGACATAGTATTTGTTTCTTTATCCACTGTGTCTATATTTCTGTCTGTCTATCTGTCCGTCTGTCCTGCTCTTTTTGCTTGTTGATTTTTCAGACAGTGAGGAGCCAATTACTGTCCAGGGGTCTCCGCGCTCCTTCCGTCCTGTCTCATGCTGGTTGGCTGAGAGCTGACCAATCAAAGGTCTCATGGGGGGCAAAACGCTGACCCGAGGAAATGTCATCTTGCTGAGTGAAGATGCCTCTGCCAATTAACTTAACATGCATATGATCTACACACCACAGCCAGTCCTAAGCACGCGTTCTTGAGTTCAGAGCCTTCCGTACCTTGATTTGTGGAGAATAAGGACGGCTGTGAAGATACAAAGTCAAGTCTAAGCATAAAGAAAACCCATTTAATAGCATTTAGTTTTTCTGATGCTTTCACGAGAATGACTTCACTTCTGTGACCAAAGGATAAACGCGCCAATAGCCAAGGAGACGTTTTTTTTTTGTTGTCTTTTTTCTCCCATCACAGTGTATTGAGGTTGCATGTTTCTCAAACTGTCACCAAACTGCTACCAATCCTTTTGCAACACACTGCCAGCTTGATCCAAAATGTTATTTGCCGAAAAGCTACTGTATTCCTTTGAGGTGTGATGCATCACCAATCCATCATAGTCTTTTTGGAGAGTACGCTGTTACTGGGATTAAGCTGCACTTGGCTTTGCTCCAGGCTTATGATGTAGAGTGGCTCTGTTTGTCCAAATCAAATTCTAATTTTAGATGCATTTTAGTTACACAGTAATGGATGAATCAATCATTATAGTCACAATGGAATCAAAGGCTTTTCATTTGATTAAGTGACTTTTAAAGTCCTTATAAAAACAGCTTTTTTGTTATTTTTCTCCATTACTGTGCATCCTGGAAAATAGTGTCTTTCAAAAATACTCTATCCTGTATTAGTAAGCATTCTACACTACTGACGTGGTGCACTGTCTTTTAGCTAAGGGATATGATATCTGGCCCTGTAAATATACAGTACTGTTTTAGTTCACGTTCACTGCTCTCTTTCACTTGTTTTCCAGTCGCAGCAGGCAGCTGTTTTCAGTAATGAAACTTTTATTAACCCAATGTTCCAACCTGATCTCACAGAAATATGTGAAATGACCACAAACTCTAAAGACTGTATTTAAATGACCACAAACTGACAGTATTTTTCATTAACACAGGGTTAATGGAAAGGCAATGAGGATCCTTTGTCATGGTGGATGCACAAATTCCTTAATTCAACATCACACAATAAGTTGTAGTTAATGTTAAGTGCTTATAGGTATTATACCAACACAGTCTCTCTCTGAACTCATCACATGGTGACGGTTGGTCAGTGACCATTCACATCAACCTATGACGTTGTAGTTCGCCCTGCTACAGCGATGCCAACAAATGCACATGTGATGGGATGAGGCAGCATGTTCACACAACAGTGCAACAGTCACGGTGGTTGGGATTAGGCAAAAGAGGCACATGGTAAAGTGTAGAAAACACACACACACAGCATATCCACAGCCACATGGGACGCAAACTCTTATATTAAGTGGTTATCCAACCCGTTCTCACTCAGAACATAATACGTTGATGCAGCAAGGATACCTAAAAAGCCATGGGTTGACATGAAAGGTCATTGACGCAGTGAGACCAGGTCTATTATACAGAGCAGGAAAATCAGCGTAGAGAAGAGAGTTGGTGGATTGGTTAAAGAAACATGGGACTTTCACTGCCCTAGTAATCCCTAGTAAAACTTAAAGTCAACATTGACTTCTTTCAACGCTTTTAACTTAACATACCTTTGACTTTCACATAGTTATGTCTCTTTACATCATGTGCTCCTGACTCTATGACACACTTGACATCACTTTACGATGTACTAATGTCCGAAAGTAACAAATATAATCCTAAAACACAATCTTTTCCTAAGCCTAACCAAGTAGGTTTGGTACCTAAACCCAAACGGTCCGCCACCACATAATTGAACGCATCAGTACCACCACTACATAATTCAATGTTCAGAAGTTGTGATCATTTCCCCTTTTTCTGAGATTATATTACACTGTAAACTGCCTGCCCAACAAACAACAGACAGACAAAGTTAACAACTAGCTGGTAAACAAAGTGGAGCATTAAGCAGTGAAAGAGGTAGATATTTCCCCAAGATGCTGGTGGAGACCAAACACAGAGCTAAAAGGAGAGTGAATGTTGGATTTAGATTTGTGGCTAGTGACACAACAGATGAATGCTAATATTGCTCCATGTCTGTTTAATCTTTAAAAATGCAACTTCTTACTAATATGTTCATCATACTAACTTCTTCTGCCCCTCAGTGGCCACTAACAGTGATTACTGCTTTAGATCACTGTTTAATTGTGACTCTTCAGTAAAATATTTAGCACTAAGGGAATCATTTGTCCTGAATTTCCTGTTTATGAATGTTTAAACAACCTCCTCCCCCAGCAGACATGTTTTAAGCGACATAAGCTAACTATGTACAGCTCAGGATTTGTTCGCAACAAGGAGAATTTCCTGATTTCTACATTTGTCTGTCACACAGAAGCCTCCCTGCAGTTTTCAGTGGCTGAAACCCTTTCTGTGTCCATGTAAATTTTTTACATGCAAGAAGGAAGCGTAACTAACAGACTGCAAACTCCTCTTCAAGTTCATTTCAGAGCCCTGCTGCTATAAAAAGGTGCATTTCAGCTGTAGTTACATTTGTATGCAAGTACCTGGCGTGTAGTCACAAAAGCATCTCTCTGCAAGTGTCTGCGCCCTAAACCCCCTCTGTGTATCCGTGCACATTCATGTTATACCACAACAGAGCATGACTAACCAAGTGAAAAGTTCCATTTGGGCTTCATCCAGAGCCTGTTCCCTGTAAAGACTGGGCCTTCCACAACAGCTCTGTGTTCATGAATGTCTCACATACACCGTAACCTCACAGAGGTGTTGGCACCCAGCGTCTCAAACCAAACCCTGCAGTTCTCTGTAGCACTGAGAATCATCTGACTGGGTTTGAACACCGGGATGTTCACATGGATACTGAGGCCCGAGGCCAAACCGAGTAGGAGGTATCAAGAGTTGCTTCCTCCCAACTGCACACAGAGGGCAACTTTGAAATACAAAACAAGTTCTCCTACACCTCGCTTACTCCTTGAGTTTTCTTAGACGGATCTCTTCCTGTCTCTCTTACTTAATCTTTACATCTGTATCTTCCGCTCTTTTTTTCTTTAAATACTCGGCTCTCTAAACTGCCAAAGACACTTCCTCCCAGCAACCCGAAACAAGACGGAGACGGAGGTTTGAAATAGAAGAAAAGGTTTCTCTGCAACCACCAGCGATGCTCTTTTCAGCTCGTCTCCTTTTCCAATTCATGTATTCTGTAGAAAGGTCTGCATTCTCACATAGACACACACACACAGACAACACTGCATTTTTCATATACCCGAGACCTTCTCCCCATGAAAGCATTTTAGGTGGTAGAATGTGTGCTCCTTATATAATCTTCACCAGTAAGGTTTCGCAGCTCGGCTTGGAAATTCCTCTTCTTTTTCTGAAACTCTGCCTTTTCTGTGCTCCCTTTTCACCTTACATTAACCTGCATCTCAAATCTAGATCATGTCTTTGCATTATTGAGATGGAATACATTTACTGTATGTGGGACATTTAAAAATGCACTTCCTCACAATTTTAAAGATGACAGTACCAACCTGGCCTTGAGTGTCCCCCACCCACGATTCGGGAAAATCTCAAAGATTTCATCTCAGAGGTTCCTAGATGGATCAAGGTTTCTGATCCTGGCCACATTTTCATTGAACCTTGGCTGAGTTTACACTGGATTTGATGTTTTGTGGGTTTGATGCCTGATCGTCCAGGAGCGAGGGCTTCCGCTGGGGAAATTCCAGTTTTAGTTTCATTTACTCACTAAGATCTCTCTCTCACTCCCCTGACTTTCCAGCTGCCAAAATACAAATGAAACAAGAGGAGCTGATAGAAGCGCTGATAAGCTCGTTAATGACTAGGCTTCATTAAGGCTTGCAAGCAGCGGCGAGAGATTCACTGACTCTCTTTGCGCTGGGTTTTGCCTCTCAGGCAAAGAGGTTGGAAAAGGAAGTGCTAAAAAAAAAGAACTGCCATCTTCTCTGTCTGTTTGATAATATGTGTTTATTTATTTAATTTTTTCACCTACATAAAGCAGAAAATTGTGCGTGATTCAAGCACAAGGTCGTAAGACAGTGCTATTTGTAGTACAAATGGAAATACGACACCATCTGTTATCAAGTATGATATCTCTCTCAAGGGAACTAAACACAATTATGTAGTTAATGCATTAGTATCGTCAGTTATTTTCTAACTTGACATGAATTTACATAAATACAAGAAACAGTATTCACGTCTTTTGTTTACATAACCTTGATTGGTCCCCACACACATTTGAAAACAATCCTAAACCCATGTCCAGGAGGCAGTGGAAAAGCAGTAAGAGCATTTGAAACTTGAGGATCTTTGATTTTTCCCTGAACTTATTTCTCAACCTGTGCAAACATCTAATCGAGGTCTATGTTAAACAAAGAGATGCTTTGCCATGTCTGTATCCCCAGTGATGTCAGCAAGGTTATCTTGACTTGAAATCTCAGCATGGAGTTTAAAAACATCTGGGAGGGTCTAACAAAAAGATTTCATCACTTTAAATCATGGGATTTAGTGTTCTGCAGCCATGCAGGGACTCAAATTTGGGATATCTTGGCCTCTGCTGCTATGAATTTGACCATTTTTTTAAAACTAGAATTACAGCCTCACAGTTGTATGCCTCTGCAAGTAAGTCAAGTTGTAGTTACAGTTTATATCCATGTCTATCCACACTTATATGTAGCCATGACAGTTGACAATGCTTAAAATATTGAGGGTGATGCAAAGATGACGCACACAGGGCACACGGCAGCACAGAAGATCTCTACAATCACCAGTTCCAAAGCGGACCAATGCAGTCCCTCCTCCTGTCCCTAAGTTATGGTGCCAAGTAATGGCTGGAAAAGGGTTTTCTCATCATTTTTTTGTTACAGTGAAGTTGACCTTTGACTCTATAGATGTCATCCCTTCATCATTTTATCCTATTTGACATTTGTGTACAATTTTGGAAGAATTACCATACAAATTATTGAGTTATGCCAAATTTAAGGGAATTCCCTCAATGACTTCGTAACATATCGCATTCACAAGAATGAGATAAAGTTTAGGTAATAGTGACGTGTGACCTTTAAGCACTGAAACGTATTCTGTTCTTCTTGAAGTCAAAGTGGATGTTTTTGCCAAATTTGAAGAAACTTCCTTTAAGGTGTTCTTGAGGTATTGTGTTCGGACGACTGGGATGCATTGACAACTCGAAAATGTAACGTCTCTGGCATCGGTGAGATAGGCATAAAAGTGTTTCTTTCAGAATTGTTCAAGTACCAGAATGCTGCAAATCCTGAAAATTTCATGATTAGGATTATGATTAGCCTCTGGGGACAATCGCCAATATTTGAGGGTTCTGGTGTATAGCCAACGGATATCCCGGCTCAGACTCTCTTTTGTGTGCCAATTATTGTTTACATTCCAATTAGTACTTCGAAACAGGTCCACAACATTTAGGCTCATCTCAATAAATAAACCAATACATGCATATGAATGCAGATAAATCAGTAAAAAGTTAATCAAAAGCTAAATCATCAGTTGATAGCACATGCCGTCTGAGATTGCATTTAGCCATGTATTCTACCCCTTCTGCTCTCCACATGGACATATTTACCCACATGCAACCAAAGCCTGCTCACATGGGATTGGTCAGTACTACTTGCACGCACAATACCATGAGTCTACGAGCACAAACCAGAATGCTTCCAATACCATAATCTTGTCCCTGTGGATTCTGCATACGTGAAGATATCTGTTGATGAAGATCACCCTGATATAAACTATATGAGCCCAACAAGTTCACAAGCTTTATTCCAGATAACATCAGGAGAGGCTCTGGGTACCTGGTTTCTCCAATAGTGACTTCTAATGAAAATTACCCACCTCTAAATTCTAACAAAGACTTTGAAATTCATCAAAACTGCCTCTATCCCTAAATCACATACTCCTTTCCCCTCTCCACGCTCATTTCAGTCAGTCCTTCATCATTCCACTGATAGAAACAGACAAACAGCAGACCTGGAGAGAGTGGCAGAAAGGGAGATAGATAAATTGATAGTGACGGAGAGGGATTAACAATGAGAGAAATAGGGAGAAAGAAGAGATTACAATGGAGGGGGGGGGTGCACTACTACAATTGTGTGAAATGATACCGGGGTTATATAGCGTGTGTGTGCGTGTGTGTGCACATGTGCAGAGGTCACGGCGGGGCTGTGGGCAGCATTGTGAAAAGGACGATTGGTGTTAAATTGGGGTGAAAAGAAGCTTAGGTAGAAATAGAGAGACTGAGCGAGAGAGAGCGAAAGCAAGGGAGAGATAGTCACCCTTCACTCCACACATGGATTAGAGGCTATAGAGACATTGACAGGCTCAAAACCTGGCTTACACTGCTAAAGCCCTGCAGACACACACACACACACACACACACACACACACACTCACACACAGCTCAGTATGTGTCAGGCCTAACAGCTACAGTATATTTAGCGGTGGAAGAGAATGTCTGACTGTTTGGCTGTCAAGATTTCTCAGTTTTGCTGAGATTTATCTGCTGATTTTGAAGGTCTCGACAGACTGGGCACATTTTTAGACTATTCAGATGGGCAATATTCTCAGCGTCTATGACAGCAATATTTCTCCATGCTCCTTTCATTATCCAGCGGCTATGCATACATACAGAATTATAATTCCATCTCAATGAGGATCCCAAAGCAACTGTTTACCAAACAAATAAGTGGTCTGATGAAGTACTACTGTTGGAGAAGTTTGTTGACTAGCCCAGTTGAATGCCAATATGTTGTAAACTTCTTTTAACTTAGATAATAGGCTTTGCAGAATAAACTTATCCTACACTATACATGGATATATATAAACCATACCTATAAGCATGATGGAGCTTTAAGCTGAATGCTATCATCAGGACCCTAACCTGCTCATAATGAATGGTGATTTCTCGCAGATTAAATTGACATAGAAAGTGTGAGCATGACAACGTTTGGTGATCTGTACAAAACACAAAGAACAACTGGGGCTGATGGGAATGTCATCAGTTTTGCAGGTGTTTGGTTAAACAGTACTCTACAAATGAGAAAAATTGTCCCGAAAATGGTAGATAAAAAGTCAGAGATTGAGCAAAGTTGGTTTAACTCATCTTGAGGGGGTTGAGTGCGTTTACTAATTAGCTGAATCTGAAATGCTGATATATAACAACTCATTTGGCTGATATTGATATCAATATATCCACTTTTGTCCCCATCTAATTAAAGGGATCATCAAGTCTTGTCTGTAGCGGAATTAATGTCATATTATTAGCTTTTAATTTTTTCTATTAATCCACCATATCAATTTTAATTAACAGACCCTTGAAAAATGTTCAAGTTGCAAAATACATCATAGTTAATACCAATGTGTCTGTATTAAGTGCAGTGAAAGTTTTTCTAAAATTGAATGCAAATTCAAAGCAAATTAAACTCTGCAGTGAACTAAAATGTAGATTGTGGAACATTTACAAAAATAATGCAGACTACAGACTTGATGTTCATTGTGATGATTTACACAATTCCAATTCATGAAAACCAGTGGCTCACTATAGAAAAACAAAAATCATCAAATATTTGGCAAGAGATTTCAGGTAAAGTGTATTACTTTTTAATGAGTTATCATTTATAAAGGGTTAATACTGTAGGACGTGACTAATGGCTCTAATAACTGTCAACGACCCCTTTTCTGAAGCTTTATAGATCAGATATAAGTCATTCATAAGAAGAAATTTGGGTTTTGGCTGCAAAGTCATTAGATACAATGTATGAATCATTTAGTCTATCCAATTTGGCTGGTTATGCTTTTGTGTTGTCACAATGTCACAGGATAATTGTATGTAAAGCCCCTTGCTACAGTGTTCCAGTCTCTAGCTGAAAAAAAACGGAAACAACACTTTGCTTTATCCTAATTGGTTAAAATGTTGCTCATCCACATTTCTAATGCACCATCACCTTTACCTCACCACACAATGGTTTCACAATCCTGACTCAAAGTACAAGGGTTAGAAGTTAGTTAATCTTGCCAATGATTTGTTTTTGAGAGAGAAGATTAAACACCAATTTATTCCTTTTCAAACAGAGCGAGAGAGAAGAGACCGACGGAGGCAAACAGAGAGAAAGAGGGAGAAAGAGTTCTCTCTCCAAATGAGTTTAGTTTAATTAACATTGTCATTGTTTGAATGGAGAAGACAATCTCCAGAGAATTACAAGATAATGTGCTGCCGATGTTTATCTCTTAAGCTAACCCTAGGCCATTTATAATGAAATTTTTTACTGATGTTGATTTATTGCGACAGCCATTTTATTGATTTCAGAAGCAGCGGGCTGGATAGATTTCATGATTGTGTGAGTGCTGATGTCAAGCCCTTAATATATTATCCCAATTCTAATCATTACCTAAATTACTTTAATTTGGACTTATTTGTTGTTGTCCATAAATACATAATTAAGAAAAATGGTATTTTTGTCTTTGGGCACATTATTTAAAAAACCCCCAAACATGTAACTCAAACTTATATTGAGTGAGGAAGGATAGCACCTGCTGCACCTTACTAATTCAATTTCTCTTTCATATCCATAGTTTTGATTGTCTAAGAGGAATTTTCTAATACTTGTTCAACCAGAGGATGCGTTAGCATATTGACCTGGTAGTGCGATTGCTGCTGCCAGTCTCTATTCTATGAAACAGGTCTGATATTGGCTAAATGTCTACCTCCCTCTCAATAGAGAGGGACATTACACTGGTTTCAGTGTAATGTTAATCATTAACATTACACTGAAACCAAACTAAAAATCTGGTTGATATATCAAGCAGATTTGTTTAACAGGATGTCCCTCTTAACTTGTCAAATAGGCTATCTTTGCTTGCTCAGTGAGACTTCACAACAAATTATGACGCTCTACGTACCCCTCTAGCATCACTTTTGGACCCTCAGGTAAGATTTTTATTGATTTTTACTTGCTAAATGCTTGTGCCTCAAAATTAATGTATGTGTTCATGGGAAATTTACCGTTTCTGCTTGTTACATGTACATAGTCTTATATGTATATAGTCTTATTTCAAAATAAACATCCAACATAGGTTTACTTTTTTTTAGGTTTACGTCCTTAAGTTAGTCAACAAAAGTACGTGGTTTCGTTTGGAAAAGATCATGGTTTGGGTTAAAGTGAGTTTGTCTTACCATTATAACATAGAGCCATGTACTGTACGTCATGTGGCATGTGTCACATACATCATGTGACATACTACTCTGTGTTGTTTAAAAAACACTTATGGTTTCACAGTGGTCCAGGGTGGAAGTCCTGTGTTTGTTTGACCCATCTGCCACCACTCCTGACAGCCTTAAGAGTTCTCAAGAGGCCGGAAAAAAACAAGTCAAACCCAACCAACCTGTGTGAACTGAAGCCCGAACTTAGCCTGTATAAGATCATCACATAAAATACTGAGCCCGAGCCTGACCAAACCTGAACACCCCCAGAAAGCACTGGTTGGCCGTTAACATAACCCTGATGTATGTTCAAGTGTTTGTTTTCCTGAAACATTTGGTTTTACTGAGTTATTTACAAAAAGGAGATTTTCCAACATGATTGACAGCTGTCTGATCCAATCCGTCTGCTTGTGTTCAATGTGGCTGCTTGCGACTAGTCAGACTGGTGTTTTGGCGAGAACTCCCTCACTGTGGAGATCGTTACTGCGCAGAACCTGGCTCTGAATGGAGTCACCGGCGCCAGATAGCAGCGGCTGAATCCAGGATATTTTAGTTTCACTGAAGCATAATGAGGGCAAGTGTCATAAAGTCTGTGTTTTATACGTGTTGCAAAAGCTCAGAAAAAAAACGACTTTATCCTGTTCAAAAAATATAATAAGTAATATGTTACTTTTTTGGCTTGTAATATTGTTTTGTGTGAAGTACTCATGGATGACATTCCTCCAACTCTGGTATGACAAGCTCTTTTAACATGGATATGTGAATATACAGTACATGGCCATCACATGTAAGAGGGCTCTAATTTACTCTTCAATGAAAAAAGAAAAAAAAACAAGTGCACAGCACCTCAACAATGGTTTTTCAAGGCTCCCTGATGTGTGAGTTTGATTGGGCTCTATACCCATCTGGCCCACTGATGGGCTGGTAAACATGCGGCACTCATCTGTGACATTGAAGTGGTAACCAACATTGTTAACAAAGGTGTTCCATCCATCACTGCTATCAGGCTGTTTTTCAGGCATGTGAGACTGCTTTTCAGGAACACCGGCTCTCTTACTGTCACTCCTTATGTACCTCTAACCTGTATTCTCATTGATAATCCATTCAATTCTCAAATTATGACAAGATTTAAAAAGAAGAAAATGCTAGGCTGGAATTTTTTACATAAAAGTGGTTGGAATCTGGTGTTGTGTCTGATGTTATAGCCAAGCATTTCACAGCCTATTTTCCCATCCAGCAATAAAATCACAGCTTAATGTCATTGCCAAAGTGCTCCCATCTATTCCTGATTCCAGTCTATTACACCCTGTATTCTTCATTTAATGTTCACACTTAGATCTGGAACATTTTCTCCTCCATTACATTTTTTTCCCTGGCATTGGTTTCCTCTGATGTTTCTTCAGCGACTCTTTTATTTTATTCCCATTCTAGTCTCTTTTTAAAATACTGAATGGCACTTAATCTGTAATCATTTGTTACGTCCAACATGAGTGTTGCCTTTGTAAAAACATGCCTCGATATCTTAAGCTCAGACCTCACACTCCCTGATCCTTTCTTTCAAAAATCCCATCCTCTCACTCTGCGACTACGTCTTCATTCAGGGACACAAATTGGCCCGTCAGAAACAAAATCTCCTCTCTGAGAAATATTTAGGTCACTCTTTGGAAGTGGTGCTGCTACCACAGCTGCCATGAAAGCGGTTTCTTCCACATCACTTCAACACATGCTGTGCTGGCCTTCTGCTACTTTTATGAGTAGCTATAGCATATGGTTCTTTTATTCTGTCCGATAGATCTCTCCTGCCTAAAGGCCTGGTCGCACCAGAAAACAGCACAGCAAAATTCATCCATGCGTCTTTGTGAAATATTTGGTGCTAAAAGCTCGGTGCAACAGTGAGCGGTCTCAGGGTTAATTGGTGAACGACTGTAGCTCACGAGCCAACCACTAACTCAGTAGCCAGCTGGGAACATGCTAGCAATACACAGTTACAATCAATCCCTACACCCTTAGGGTTCACTTTATATTACTCACACTCATAATCTGCGCACAAAATGCACTTCAATCAAACTTTGACAAATATCATACGATAAATACATAAATAATTATTTATTAAGATTATTTTAACCATCCCAATCATAAATATCAAATATTTATTAATGTTCAGAATTCTAACCCTTAAATGTCAGGATGCCACTGATGATTTTAGATGAAAAAAAGAAACACAAAAAATGAATTATTTTCAATGTACTACATGCTAAGTAGATTATTATTATTAGTATTATTACTATTATTATTATTATAGCCTAGGATATGCCAATAATTAGCAGCAACATTGATATTCACATTATTATTTTTTGAGCAGTATGAAATACTCGTACTCATACCGCTCTGCACACATAATGTGCTTTTCAAAATCCGGCTATAAAAAATATTATACATTAATATGATTTTCTACTTTCATTGAGTTTTTTAACCAACAACATTCCAATTATAAATATCAAATATTCATTAATGTTCAAATTGTTAAACAGGTCTTGTTATGATGCCACTATGTTTTTATAAAAATACACAAAAAATGAATTATTTTTAAAATACTACATGCTAAGTAGATTTCTTTCTTTTTTTGATAACCACAGCCGGGGTTATGCCAATGATTTGCTGCAACACTGATTGTGACATTTCACCTAGTGGAAATTGCTTATTTTCGCCATATCGCAGCATCATCAGGTGAAATTATGAGGAAAAGGCAAAGAATGATGCCCAGAAATAATAAAATGTATGTTTTTATGCTTTGACGGCTGTGGGATCAAACATTGCAGTTTGTATGGGTGTGGGTTTCAATGGCGTATTTTTTGCACTTAACAGTATGAGTGTAACAATTTTGTTTAAACAGTGTATTTCAGACTTTTTGCAGGGGCTGAGCTGGAAATTCCAAGATTACAAACAAAATACACAATCTCACCAATATGAATGCCATATGCACAAAAACAGACAAAATTATCAACAAATTGAAGAATGAGAAGCACACAAAATGTGCCGAATGTGTCCCTAAGGGTTATCTTCTATGTATTGTGTATTGTGCGGCACACCACCTGGCATTTTATTCTCAAGACTGCACAGCACTAAATTCAATAAAGAGTTATTGCAGAGGAAAAAAAACCCAAAAAGCTAAGCTAATAAAATGTCAAACAGTCTTAGTTCACTGTCCCACTCAATAACTCAGCATTGAAAAAATCTTGGTGTCATTTTTCGTCAGAACGTCAGAATGTCAAATCAATTCAATTCAGTCATTCAGTCCTGCTGTTGTTATCTTAGAGATTTCAAGGATTAGACCATTTCTCTCTACAAAAAAAAGAAAAGAAAAGAAAAGAGTAAACTGTTATCCATACTTCCATAACTAGTCAGTTGGTCTACTACTCCTTGCTCCTTGGCATTAGTAAAAAATCCCTCTCCCCTCATCATCATCATCATCATCCAAAACTCTGCTGCCAGGCTGACCTCATCTCACTGATCTTGGCTTCCCTACATCTGTTGCCTCTAGAATTGATTTTAAGATATTATAACTTACTTTTAAAAGCTCTGAGAGGCAACTTGTAATCTGTCATTGACACAAATTTTCACGTCAAAGGGGCTCAAAGTTAAATAAAACTAAACCTGAAAATGCACATTTATTTTGCTCTTGCAACCAAAGCCACTAATTACTTTGACTCCATTTAAATGGCTCAATGAAGACATGGAATTTTGCCGTTTTAAACACTAGTTTGACCAAGCCCAAACATAGTTAATAAATCAGAGGAAAACAAAAAAAAAACTAAAGGTGCCAGTTTTCATAAAACATTCTATGTTCTCTTAGATCCACATTTTCACATGTTGGAGCAGCAGTTACTCCTCGTAAGCTTCCTCCTACCAGCACACGCTGCAGTAAGCCAACATTTCCCTAAAACGTCGGTTGCTATTAGGAGCAAGCCGCCATTTATTGCCAAACCTTTCCTTCCAGCTGGCCTCCATCCGCTTAGTATTTTAGTTCAATTATTTGAATATGAGTATCTACTTTTTTCCATTTTGCTTGTTGTCACCATCTCTACTTTTTATTTGATCCTGATTATTGTCGTATTCATTAATTGAAGTAAAACTGCATGTCACATTGTCTTGTGTTCAGAGTGAATAGGAAATAATAAAATTTGCAGGGAATTAGACATAAACTGGAACTTTTTTGGTGGATAAATAAGCCCAGTTTAAGGAAATTAGTAAGAAAATAAGATCATTTGTATGCAGTCGTGATAAAATTAGGGGACAGTGGTGAAATGTCACTGCTAAACCACAGCGGGGAGATATTAACATTCAGACCTATTACATTTTAATGGAGTGGACAGGGAGAGATAATTTGGGACGGACCATATTGTTGTTCATTACTGAACCTCCCTCTGTGGCACACAAGCACACACCAACACTGACCAGCAGGTGTGTTTGCATGCCTTTGTGTGTGTGTGTTCAAGTATCCTTTGCTGTGGTGTGTATCTGAGAGAAATGATGGATAGATGTCAACGGAAGGTCTCCTTCTCACTCTCCCTCCCTGTGTGTGTATGTGTGTGGACGTAGGACTATGTGTGTGTGTGATAGATGGTTGTGAGAGCAGAGGTCTTAGTGTATTTGTCCAGACTCCATTAAACACCTGTTCCCCGGCCTAATGTGTATGGCCCTGTGTCCTCAGGCTGCTGTGACAGTACAGCAGCAGAAGATGTTCTGTACACAATCTAGCCTTCAAAAGAGAACCATTTTTATGTGAGATATTATTTTTACCAGGACAACGTTTCACATAACAAACCAACAGAAGAACAGCTTTACTGTACAATAAGCCAGGTCTCCAACACAAGATTCATGATTGTCAAATCAAATTGACTTGATTCATTCTGATTTTATATCAAAATCATAACTGTACAATTCTCAAAAAGGTATTGTAAAAAGTATCACCTCACTGGTATATCTCTTCCCGTAACTAAAAACTGAAAAGTAGATTGAATGCCTTCTTAGAGGCAGTGAAGGTGTGGGGGAAGAGCTTCAGGTACTGGTGAGATGATGAAGTATAACTCAGAGGACAGTTTTCTTTCTGCTCTTGGAAGTCCTGTTTGAGTAATAAATCCATGACTTTGAAGGCTAAGCAAATGCCAAAACGTCACACTGGCTCATAACAGGCCTTTTATGAGACATGATTTAGTAACTATCGAAAGGTTTCATGGCAACCGTTCTTGGCAATCATTACATCATAAGTCTTTACAATTGCAAAGTAGATGTAACTGTGCAAACAAGCCATTCACAGTTCAAAGTCTTCTACCAGGAAACGACTTTGCAGATCCCATGGATGCATTAAGAAGATCTGGATTCAGCACAGAGGCTGGACCCTGTCCCATGAGAGTTGCTCAGTTGCGCATGAAGCAAAAAAGGTCTATTTCCACGGTATAAAATTACCCGCATCTTTCTTAATGGGCCCATGAGGCTTGCGGACTTGAGACTTATGGCAGCTGAGTGTGCCCGAGTGAGTAACTTCCGCCAATGGAGCAACTGACCTCTGGATTAGTGCTTCGCTAGCTTGAATGGTGGTCTAAAAAGATAATCCCGTGGCTCTTTTAGACTTTCCAAATGTTATCAAAGTGGATGGCTTAAATCTAGATAGTGAAATGAGACATCTCTTTCCCCATGTTAGTCAATGGGAAAAACACTTTGTGGCCCTGTGGGCATCACATGATGGACCCGGACGGTGTAATTCCACTTTTGTCCACTATGTCAAATTTGCTTCCGAGCCTGGTGCACTTCCTTGGGGCTTGGCGAATCCTAGAATTGCAGAGGAATGGCCAATCTTACTCTGCCTGTGATTGGTTTATGCTGACCAATCCCACTCATAATGCCCACACCTAACCAATTCACCAATGAAGACATCAAGAACGAGCCAATCAAAAGCAGAGTATGGCAGGTCATTTCTTTGCTATACTAGGATTTGCAAAATTGCTTTCATGAAGGTGTGTTTGCTTGCATGCATTTGATTGGTTAAGTTTGTGCCAAGTGTGGAGATAGATTTTATCAACATTTGAGGCTCAGTTCAAGATGGTTCCAGGGGCATGCTCCCCCTTTAGATTTTTCCCCCCTTTTCCGCAGCAACATGCACTATTTTTCAAATTATTTGAAATAACTAAAAAATGCATTAAATCTGGACAGCCTTTGGGGGAAACATGATTGTTACCAAGGGGGAAAATCAACCCATAGAGCCTGAATCATGTTTTGTATCTAATTGCTCTCCATCTGCCTTCATCACTCTGAAACAATCACAGCACAAATGTTGAGGATGACTAATTTCCACTGCTGTCACCGTTAAAGAGGCAAAAATTGTCTTGCATAACAAAGGTTGGGTGGGAATCTGATGCTAACAGCATAACTGATGTTAAAGCCTTTTTGTTGTTGTACTTTGCTGAAGTCGAGTTCACAGAATTTAAGTTAAATCTGGGCTGATACAAATGCAAATCAAGGATCCAGATATTGCCAAGTAAATGTGGTCTTCAACACTCAGAAGAACGTTTGCTCAATTATAATGGCTTTCTTTAGGGAACGGCAATGTCTCAGGGCTTTTGAGCAAACTATTAGGGCTGAAGCCCCCAGAAGCCACCCCTGCTCCACCCCTGCTCTGTCCCTGCTCCACCCCTGCTCCGTCCCTGCTCCACCCCTGCTCTGTCCCTGCTCCACCCCTGCTCCGTCCCTGCTCCGCCCCTGCTCCGCCCCTGCTCCACCCCTGTTCCGTCCCTGCTCCGCCCCTGCTCCGCCCCTGCTCCGTCCCTGCTCCACCCCTGCTCCACCCCTGCTCCACCCCTGCTCCACCCCTGCTCCGCCCCTGCTCCACCCCTGTTCTGTCCCTGCTCCGCCCCTGCTCCGCCCCTGCTCCGCCCCTGCTCCACCCCTGCTCCACCCCTGGCCGCTACCTTTACTTTGCATTCTGTATCGGCAAAAGTTTAGTCAGCTTAACCCTAATTACTAGACAACCCTGGATTTTTCTGCCAGAAACCCATTGAAATGAATGAAGAAGCTGGATTCTTATAACCCACTGCTAATGTTGGTGTCTAAACATGGCATATAAAAAGTTAAAGAAAGAAAAAAATGTAAATCACTTCAGTACATTTGGCAGCCAATGCTTGTTTGGGGATAACTAATCCCTCCTTAATACACTCATACAATAACATTAAATCTTGGTTCAATTAAAAATAATAAATCTTAGTACAGTACATAAGGTGGAGGTCGGGGTTGTGGAGGGAGCTGTGCCAACAAACAGTATTTAGCATATCCGCAGAGTAACAGTCAGAGATGTCAGTATATAAAAGCCATGCTGAACACCTGTGTAAATATTAGTAAATGTTAGTGGTCAGCTGGCGGATAAGAAAAAATGTAACGCCTGCACACTTAATCCATGCCTAACAAGCTTATTCAAGACAACTTTTTCATCCAGCTTGGATCCTCGTCTGACGAAGATCCGAGCAGGATGAAGAAACTTGTGTTGGATGGAGGATATGTGCAGGCGTTTTACCTCATGTATGCTGTTTTTTGATAGCCTTCCATCTACGTTTTGCGTGTATAACTACACTCTGTCAAGTGGTCAGCTGGTGGCCACGCAGCTGTGAATAAGCCAGTGATTCACATCAGTGTTTTTTGATCCAAACCCTTGGAAAGTTTCCAAAATTAGCACCCCTACCGGTTAGGTTTAGGCAAAGAATCATGGTTGAGCCTTGCTATATTACATAACATGACATGACTATGTGACGTGACATGACATTAGGTACATTATATGACGTTAGTTATGTATGTAACTCACTCTTGACTTTTGATTCACATGGGTCAACATCCGCCTCCCTACACAGGCTTTGTGGCTCTTAACCGTACTTAGTCCTGAATTTGCTGCTCTTCATACTGTGTCACCTGACTTCCTCCTTTGCATCCATAATAATCATGGTAATCAAATATGCATTAACTAAAGTTACTGTGAAATACAGCAATTTTACAGGAGCATACTGTTAAGTCAAAGTAATGCAATGGGCTTTCACTGTGAGGTTAAAGGTGAGCATAGTAATTCATACTGCACAGTAATATGTATTCATAACTACTGTGATATCCAAATACAGCTGTGGCATATACAGCTTTGATTTCACAGTAATTTATTGTAAAACTGAAACAATAAAGTACCGTGAAAGTAATAGAACTAGTTGCCAGTAATTTATTTTTTCACCTCTGAAACATCTGCTGTTATGTTCATGGAATTTCAGTGGTTTAAAATATCATATGGGCACCACAGATGGAACTCATCTCCAGTAGGGTTGGAAGCAGGAATTTCAGGGCTATATCTCACAATACTTCCTAAAACAGTACAGCTACCATAGTTTGACATCACTGAGTGTAAGTGAGAAAATGTGTTTTGGGTGTGAAAAAAAAAATCATGAGCATTCACTCACTCAACTCTTCCACTAGGACCCACTAACCGGGTCGGAGCACAGTGCAATCGGCTGCTCTACTACAAGTGCCTTCACTGACCTTAATACGCCGCTTGTTGTCCCTTCTAATTCTGTGAAGCACTTTTGCTAATAGCCTCCACATCAGCCGGTGACATGACTGTCACCATAATAACCTGAGTGTAACCACTTAGCACTAACATTAGCACCGGCTGTGGCAAACGACAGGTACAACACTGACTCCCACAACCTTATTGAAAGTGTGTGGCAGCCATGTTGGGGCGCAGCAGTGAAAATCAACCTGATATTGGCTGTCTATCACTGTTAATTGTATGGAGATGACTTTAATAAGCCCAATGAGTGTCAGCTCAGTCAGTTATCATATGGATAATGTCCTCAGCATCCACGTCTCTGTCATGGCTGTCAGTGCAATCGAATTAGCATGACTGAAGCACTTAGCATTAACATCAGTATGGGTGATGGCTCACTACTCTAACTGCAGCACTTTACATTTATGGAAGTGGTAATGATCGCTCAGCATCCATCCATTCTCTCTCTCTCTCTCTCTCTCTCTCCTTTCCGGATGTGTCCTCCTGTCTCTCCATATTTCCTCCTTTCCTCCTCCATCTTTCTGTATTTAGTTTACTTCAACACCTGTCCTCACCCTTCCTCTGCCCATTTTAATTATGTCCGATGATTGATTCTGTGTAGCTCTGCCATTATATTGTGATTACAGATACTGAAGTTGTCAGTCAGCCACGCACTCACACACACACACACACACACACACACACACACACACGCGTGTAAACTCTCACAGATAGCAGTGGATTCCTAATGAAGTGTCAGCAGTCTTGCGGCAAGCAACAATGGAACCCAAACAAATGAAAAGGCCGCATGCACGCACAGACACACAGACACACACACACACACACACACACACACACAGTCTCATGTCAACAGGCTCTCCTCTTCCAGCTAATAACATGTCACTCGTGCTGACACTGCACTATCTACTAAACCAACACTGCCTTAGTGAGTGTGAGTGTGTATGCGTGTGTGTGCGCGTCTGTGTGCAAGACAGAAGGAAAAACGAGCAAGGAGAGTGACACAGATTTAGTGTGTGTGTGTGTGTGTGTGTGTAACAGGAGTGGGCAGGGTGGATTAAGTCGGCCATAGTGAACACACAGTAGCATGGCTTTTATTTTAATCAGTGTGTTAATGTTTAAGCTGTTAGTGAGAAGGTTCGGTAATTCATTCATCCCCGTGCCAGTCCATCCTTCCCTCAGACACACATTTCAAAGACTCGTTGGAACACATCAGTGTGTTAAGTGACTCAGATATTTGCAAAACAATATCCTGAAAGCATGAATGAGGTTAAGATAATTCTCTCATCTTCGTTATTGATACATAATTTATCAGAATGATTTTCAAGATGCATTATAATAAATGGAGGCCGGACAGATGAGGTAATGGAGATGAACTGAGTCCAAGGCTTGGAAAACACATACAGTAATTCCAGTAAACCTGACATAACGCACTCATTTTTGCAGTCTAACACAGCAAACATTACTAAAATGTGGAGAAACCTTTAACCACTTGTAGTTTTCTAGGGTGTTTTTGGGGGGGGCGGGGGGCTTTTATGTGTCCTTGTTTTGTTATCTATTGCGTAAGCCCACAAGGACTCACACTTCCTACCCATGTTTCGACTGCCAAAAAAGAGACTGCAAGTTAGTAAACATTGATGCACAGTAAAACTAGTTTTAAAAAAATGGCCTCAAAAATGCTTCCTGAGGAAGGAATTGCACATTACATGTTCCTGTACAAACACTGTGTTTTGGTAAGAGAGCTCCATGGGGGACCCGTAACTCCTCAAACTTTTTTTTTTTAAATCTGAAAACTGAAACCTGGACAAACATGTTATTTGTAATTCTCTCTCTTGTTCATCTACATACGAGAAAATATCTCTGACATAGGGGATAAATTTCAACAACAATGCCTGAAAACTAGAAAAATTCACCTTTCGTTTCTGCGCTTTCGTATAGGAAAAACTTTATGTCGGCATAGAAAATGCATAAACATCCCCTCAACAATCATAAAAGGCCATGAAAATCACTCATTAAGCAAAATTTTAATATTGAAATAATCTATTATTTATTATTCTTTATTCATGTTACCAAAAAACATATGTTTTCCTATTTAAAACCAAAAGTAATGTGAGTTTTTGGTTTATCTGTAAATTAAGTGTTGCAATAGCAGACCATTATGACTTTATGGATTATTCAACACATTCTTAAAAATAATTATTCCTTCATGTATTCCTTTTCTGCCCAGGGAAGTGGCACTTAAGGTATGGTGATGTTTAACGTAAGGTTAAGTTATGCCACAGAACTAAAACACTTAGTTACAGTGAGCAAAACGGTGCTGTTTTGGTTGAGAACTCCAGTCTGAGGCCTTTGAAGCTCTTACACTAATGCTTCCTGCACTCCACTCCTGCATTGGCACTGTATTGGAGATAAATCATGGCCTGGAGAACTATTTAAAGACAATTCCTCAGGTAAATGGGCTGGTAAAACACTATTTACACTATGTCCTGTCAACCTTGTTGCACAAGAACTTCCACTAAAAGCAAAGGCTTCCCAAAAAGCATATGCAGGCCAAGTTTAAGCTCTCCTATAGAAAAACAAAGACTTAATGACTTAAGAATTTTAAAGAAACATATCCGAATCAATGACAAAACTGAACTGCTGAGACATTCATTAATAGGTGTATTGTATGAAAAAGAAAATTCCAACTGATTTGTTGACTTTTTAAGATATTTTTTGATACGCATTTGCAGTTCAAAATCTCTTATTTGGCTTCGTGAGTCACGGAGAATCCACTTTTCAACAAAGGGCTATGCAGCACAAAAATATCAGTGAAACCAAACATGTTTGGTGGGAAATGAGCTGAGCTGAGTTGATCATCGGTGCTTGTTAATGCTGACTGTCCCTATGTGAAAAGTTACAGTCAAATTAAAATGCCCTCACCAAACAAATCCAATGTCATTTTCTAGTCAGGGCTGCTGCCTTTGAGTTTAGATTTGTTTTTTCTTTTTTTGTCTGTGTTTGCGGCACATCAAAGTCATCATTAGCGGAAAATATCGAGGCACACAGGTATATGTGTAGACGCACATGCAAATGCAAAAATCCCAGTGCTGTCATCATTAACTAGGTAAACACAAATACACACACACATCTTTGAGGTGTTTGTGTATGTGGCTTGTGACTATGGCAGATGGTCTGAATTATACAGCTGAGGAGAAAGTGGTAATCACTGAGAGGTGGTGAGTTTTTGTCTTTAACTTCCTGTCTGTCTTTTTGACTGTCACTTTACTTTTCACTGTCTACCTGTGCTTCTGCTCTCTCCATCTGTTTTTTTTACTTTACTCTCACAGTTGCTTATCATCCATGTTAAAGCACTATAGAAAAGGTGCAAACTGCACCCAAGCCTGGTAGCAATAGATCAAGACAAATAAAGGGACAGTTCACACCAAAATCCAAATACATGCTGTATCTGTGACCTGTAGTGGTATTTATCAATCTAGTTTTTTTCTGGTTTGAGTTGCAAGATATTGCCGATAGAGATGTCTGTCTTCTCTCTAATATAGTGGAACTAGATGGCACTCAGCTTGTGGTGCTCAAAGCACCAAAAGAATACATTTGAAAAACTCAACAGCAACATCTCTTTCCAGAAATCATGACCCGGTTACTTGAGATAATCCACATGACCTTGTTGTGAGCAGTTTCATGTAGGCATCTACTGCTAGCTCATTTTGCACCACTGAGCGAGTTAAACTTAGAGCTTGGCTGAGGAGGATGCCATTAATGTTTACTTCTCATGCTGTCTCTGAGTAGCAGCAGTAAACTCTCTGGCTAAAAAAAAACAAAAAACGAAGCCAACGTGGTGAAAACTGCAGTTCCTCTAATGACCACTTGAGGCTGACTCCAAGAGTGAGTCAGTCCCAATTGACCCCCATGATAAAATGCTCAACTTTTCAGCAGAAATAAACATGTTTACAGTGGTGAATTTTTTTTTGTCTCTAACGCCAATTTAAACATTCAAGACATCTTTTTTCTTATAATACTCACCTGTTCACATTAGGCTTGGGGTTATGCTTTGGCACTGCTTTTATCTGTGAGAGCCACCCCTCACTCCTCCACAGCTCTAACCTCTCGTCCAACTATGGTCACTTCTGGTTCCAAAAAAACAAGATGGCGTTGGCCGAAATTCGGTACTCAAGGCTTCAAAACAACAGTCCACACACCAATGACGTCATGGTGGCTACATATATCGATACTGAATGTATTAGCCTGAATATAATCCTTTCCCCTGAAATGTCTTTCACCATCATGGTAAAATGATGTTCATATAGAAAACACCTAACTAAATCATCCAGCATTAGCAGTTTTAACATAATGCCAAAAAGTAAACAACAAAAGCTAAAGTATGCTATACAACATTATGATGTCCAATGTTGTGACAAGTAATGAAACTGAGGATGGCAGTGACATTTTCATTACCAGTATCTAGGAAGTTGTCAATCTCTTTACAAAAAAGGTAGATTGCAAAAAGTGTAAAAAAAAAACCACTACCTTGACGGAACGACAGTATTTGGAAATTAATGAAAGATAGAGACAAAGCCTTAAAAAAAATTAAAAACGGGGCTTATTAGTGATCGACACATGTTCACCTCAGCGAGAAACAGAGTGGTAAAACAGATTTGCAAAGCCAAAGCAGACTTTTTTATTGGATTAACAGAAGGGACAAAACTTAAACAAACTATTAGGTCGAAACAACAATACAAAGCCCAATAATATACAGCTCCAGGTGAATGATATGCCAACTAGCAATATGGATGTTATTGTCAATACCTTTAATTATTTCTTTATAAGCTCAGTTAGGGAATTAACAAATCATTTAAACAGCCAGTTATTTCTTTTAAATCTCTTGATGAAAGCAAACCTGTGTTTTACATAAAAGACATAACTGTCTCTGAGGTTCTGAACATCTTTTCTCCTTTGAAAAGCTCCAAAGCCAAAGATGTATTTGGTCTTGACAGCAGCTTCTTAAAACCTAACAAAGAGGCTCTTGCAAGCCCAATGACACATCTGATAAATTTGTCCATAAAACAGTCAAGTGTACCAACAGTCAGAAAACAGCCAAAGTTACCTCAGCCTTTAAGACTAGCGATAAAAACAAACCGCAAGAACTATCGACCAATAAGTATTTTACCAATTGTTTCGAAGGTGGCTGAGAAATGGGTCTCCATGCAATTAATAGAACATCTTAATATATGTGATACCCCTCTCCACCCAATGCAGTTTTGATTTCGTAAATATCACTCGACTGAGACAGCCAGCTGCTATTTCCTTGAGAACATCAAAAGTTTATTAGACAAGAGTGGCTATGTTAGAGCCGTTTTCTTGGATCTAAAACGAGCTTTTGGCACAATTAATCATGATGTGCTGCTGCGGTCTCTCATTTTAACTTCTCAAACAGCGCCCTCTAATGAATGAAATCATATCTGTCTAATAGAATACAAGCTGTTCAGATTAGTGATTTATGTTCATCTTACCTCAGCTGCTCAGCCGGTTTCCCCCAAGGCTCTATACTGGGGCCTATTTTATTTAGTCTTTATGTTAATGACTTACCAAGCATTTGTTCAAGTGTAAAAGTTCAGCTATATGCAAATGACACAGTATTGTATACACGTGCTAAGACAAAGCAAGAAGCTGCTGCTGTACTATCTGCAGCCATGGAACCAATGGTTCACTGGCTTCAGAGCTCATGCTTACATTTTAACACAAAAAAAAACTGTATGCATGTTTTTCTCCCGCCAGCCAGCAGAGGGCCAACAAACAAGTGTGCTTGTCACTGGAGAGGGACTTGATGTGGTGCCCATACGCGGGGGCTAATGGCAAATCCTGCTTCTTAACCATTTTTGATAATGTCTGTGGATCTGTTAGTTGTAATGTGCAAAATGTGTCCATTTGTCTATAAAGTGTGATGTTTTCTGTGTTTTGTCTTCTGGTCAGCTAGATGTGATTTGTCTTCTGTTTTATGTTCTTTGTGATACCTGCCATAGGACTAGGGATGAAATGTAGATATTGTGCTAATTTCCGGCATATTTACATTGATGCGCTGATATGTTGCTGATATGTTGATTAATGTACATTGTCCTAATTCAATAAATTTAATAAATAAACATCCATCATTTTTTGGTAGATGCACGCTGCTGACACGGTTGATGGGTGTAGCTCCGTAGAATGAAAATGGTTCTTAAATGACACTGCGTGCAACAAGCTCTGTGGATTATCCTGATTAGCTTTTTTTTTGTTTTTTGGGGTGCTTTGAGAAGTACAACCCAAGTGCCATCTAGTTTCATTATATTGGAAAGTAGAAAAAACATCTCTGCAGCCAATATCTCCAACACAGCAACTCACACAAAAACAATCTAGATTAAATAGTCCTATAGGTAAGAGGAAAAGACATAATACTGCATAATATATGTATTTTTGGTTTAGGGGTTACCGTCCCTTTAAATGAACTCCTGAGCTTCAAATTGATTGAGATTTTAATGGGGATGAAGCAAAATTAACTGATGTGATTGAGAAGAAACACTTTATTGTACTTTTAAAAAACTTTTTTCTTTTCCAAAGTTGAAATGTATTGTTGGAACACCTATTTATCATTGGTGCTGCTAATAACAGCACAGTGTGGTTTGGGAAAGGAAACATGAAAAGCCCACATTTTTTGGTATATTTTTAACATGTTCCAACATGTTCCACAAGAACTCCTCTGCGTATTTCAGTGCAAAAGCAGTTAAAAAAAACAACTTTGCAGACATTACAGTGTTTCTGTGTGGGTTTACAAATGTAATGCCACTGTGGTATTGGTGGGTTGTTTACCTACAAGCAACATTTGTCTATGGAGACCTTGTGTTGTGGAGGGGGCTCTGTGTCAAAAGTTGTATTACTATATTTAAGTTGATATCATGCTGACATGGTGCATATTTTTCAAAAAATGTATCTTATCTGACATACAGCAAATCTGGGTCAAAGTGGTGTTTCAGTGTAGGAATGCTGTTGGGTGTCTGGGGCTGTGGGTAAAATGAGTTGGAGGAATATGTTTAAGGGGGACTTCACGGACCTGCTATTGGGGCCCACAGCTAAAAATGAGCTGTGGGCCCCCATAGCAGGTCAATTTATCCCTGCCTTTATTCCAGCTGCATTGTTATATGACAGTGTATTGTTAGTCAAAACCCAATTTCTAGCTAGGAAGGCTTTTGTATCTCAAAGCATTGATTCTCATAGAAAGATGTGTAGTTCAACTTGGATTTAAAAATGGCTTTATAAATATCAATTTTGTTTTCATGTCAGGTTATGTAAAGTAATAGATCTGTGCAAATTGTTGATTTTACCATCAGTCTTTCCTGGCTACTCATTTTCACAAGAATATGGATTTCACACCTGCAGCTAAATGCAAGATTAAAGAATAGATGGCGATCCATTATTCCCTCATTTCTCTGTCTTTTCTTACTCTCCTCTTTGTTGAATCTGACAGAAAATATACTGAGCTCATGTAACATCATCACCAACTAATATTTGTCGGGTATGATGGCCTGCGTATGAAAAAGTAATTACAATATCTTTTTTTCTTGAGCTGATGATGAAGCTAATTCAAAGTCTCACTCTAAATATATTAATTTCAAATAGTGCATATTGATGTTTATTCTTCATGCAATATCGTTGAAGCAGATGTATACAGAGAAAAAAAGAGGATCGAGGCTGAATATCATTTTCAAGCAAATGAGACGAGTCTGATCATCTCAACTGCATTCATCACTTTCCAACACTGTCTCTCTTTTCAGCATTCAGCATACGGTGTTACACCTTTTAAAGCTCGCTGTTAGTGAATTTAAAATCTTTTTTTTTTATGTTACAACCAATTTAAAAGAGGAAAAAATCTGGCAGTCAAGTTTATTTCCTGCTGAGATTAGATCATGAAATGTCTGTAACTACAGACTAACACACAGAGTGGGGACAAGAGGAAATTAACTGTTGAGGGAAATTAAGTCTGTCTATGATAATTAAACAAATAGGAAGCATGTTTCACAGCTAACTCTGTTCATGTGGGAGAAGTCAAGAAAATAAGCTCACTGCATACTGTAGTATAGAAAGCTGGTCCAGTAAAAACTGAAGGGAAGGATGTGAAAGTTCAATGTTATGCCTGCCAACATGTTTGGTGCCTAATCCTGACCACACATCAACCAAAGTGTAGTTGAAACCTAAAGTTTTAATGTATCCACTACATAATAATGTGTAAATAAACTGTTTCTGTGATTTTACAACACAAACTATGTACAATGTACAAAGTAACTTGTGGTCAGAAGTGACAGTTATGGGATAATGATAAATGCCCAAACCCTGTAACAGGCACGAGTTACAAAGTGAGTAAAGTAATTTAGCAACTTCAGTAACACAGCAATATCTGTCTAAAAGTTTATCTTAAAGTTTGCTGACATCAGCTATTTTTTGTTTGCAGATGTCGGCTCTTTTTGCTTGACATAAGGCAGCAAGCTACTACAGTACTGAAGTACTGACCGAGTCAGGCTAAAGCATATTTGTGTAAATATGGGATGTAGCTACCGTGACACCAACCACTGGTTTGTGGTGTTTTGAAACCTCAACTTTGGCATTTTGGCCGTAGCCATCATGACATTTTGAAAGAGGTGACCATATTTGGGAAAGAGGGTGCAGGTTTGGAGGAGCAAAGGATGGATTTGACTCTATTTTTTAAATTTCTTATTTCATTTGTGGATTTTTCTGTCATGTTTATAAAGTAGCAGTCATCAGCATGGCTTGTCTAAAGTAACAAATGGAGGGCTAACCCAACAAAAAAAAGCAGTTCGCAAAACCGTTCTTACGTTAACACAAAAGTACTTCAAGATGATTGCAGGAGTCATGGATAAACTGTCAATTAAATGAGCGGCAGGTAATTGTTATGAAGTCAACTTCTAAAAAAATACCTTTTTTTCATCTATAGTAGTAATGACCTTTATTTTTAAAATACCTACCATATACATGGATCTGACTCATTGACTGTAGCGATGCCTCCCAGACAGCCTTTCTCTATAGTGGCCCGGCTGGTAATGATGCATAAAACTGCGTAAAATTCACCTTTATACAGTTTTCATGAAAAGCAAAAAGCTGTTAAGAAGTGAAATCATGACAAAAAAGCGTCATGCACAGCTTTTTAAAGTACAGTGCCACAGCAATAATGGCAGGGAAACTAGGGAAACAAAAGACCAAGACCATTCATCAGGGGATGATCATTCCCTGTTTTGCTCTCTTTGGTTTTCACATATCTGTTTTCCTGTCTCTCTTCCCTGTCTCTTTCTCTTCAATGTTTTCTCTTCCATCACCCCTCTCTCTTCCCATGCTTAATGAAACACACACACATACACTAATAATCCTCTTTGCAGACAAACATGTACTTGTACATGCACAGATATCACTTATGTACACTCACACACAGACACACAAACTGCCAGCATCTGCACAGTACGTTTGGACAGGACCCTGCGAGGATATAAGGATGCACATAATTACTAGAAATGAAAATGCCAGGATTCATGAAGCGGGAGAACAGAGCAATGGGATCCGCCGGTTGGGGAGGTCAGGTGACCACCCGGGGGCACGAAGCAATAGACAGTCAGCCCGACTTAAATGAACAGATGATCTGGCGCTCCCTCGCTACCGCTCTTCACCTTTTCAGCTTTCATGCTGCACATTTCTCCGGTCACCAAGCTGAAGTAATTAATTCTGCTCTCCTCAAGGCCTTTGAATGCATAAACGAGTGTGATCAACAGCTTGGAAATGCTAGAGTCCCGATACCTGAGCCCTCAACCCTGTGATGTTTTTAAATACAATTCCCAGAGAAAAGCCACTTGAATTTTCTGTTTTGATGTGAGGTCTTGCTCTTTTCTTTGTTTAAAGTGGTTACAAACAGTTCTCTTGGAAAGAAACTGCTGTTATGGTTTGTGGAAACAGGTTTACACGATATGCATGTACTTTCACTGTTGTTTAACAATATTCCTGTTAAGCATATCAATCATCTTCGGAGCATTAAGTCACTGTAATCATAGTAATCCATCAAGTCACATATAATTCAGTCCCTGCTTGTGTGGACTGCTCATCATCATCATGCTCATCACTGCAATCCATCTGAATGCACCAAATGTGGCTGCTATTAGTGAAACTCACCCAGCAGTTTAACAATAATGTGGACTTTTAATTAATGTGAAAACACAGTTATGAGGTTTTCATTCAGCTGCAAGGTGTTGAAATCCTCTAACTCGCAAGATTAATTTAGAATAACCGTACCTCCTGTCCTTTTGGCAGTGATACTTTCTGTGTGTGTGTGTGTGTTTGTATGATATGTAAGGTGGGAATAGGAATTCGCCAAATTAATGAATTTTTGGCTGGCAGGCCAGACACACAGAAGCTAACACAATCTTGCAAGCACAAATATTTTCACCTGGTCCACTAATTAGGTTTCAACCTTTTCTAGGTGAAAGGCAAGATGGGAAATAAAGGAGTAGAGAGAGAGGGGAGAAAATGGAAAACTTTTTCACAGAGACACTGGTAGGAAATGAATAATACTAAGCGTCCTTCCCATCAAAACTCCAAGGACAGAAACTAGCGTACACGTTAATAGAATTAGCTATTTTCAATGATTACTACCTTCAGAATATGACATTCAACTTTTAGTAGGCCTCTGTGGTAAATTTGACAACTTTCTCCTGAAAACTATTACTCTATCCATGTGAAACCTGAGCAAAATGTCAGGATTTCTTTCTAAAACATGGGGAAATGACAATGAGCAACTTGGCAAAAAAGTAAAAAGTACAAGAAAATTAACTGAAAATGAGTTAAAAAAAAAAAAAAAAACAAAGGGGGAAAATAAAAGAGAAGGAGCTGATCTGAAAAATGTGCTTTTACAATAAAAATAAATATTTAAACTAATTTTAAATATTTAATAATGATAATTGTAAATGTATATATTTTTTGGCATTTTTCCCTAGCTTTATTTAAAAATTATTTTCAAAATCCACTGAATTCTTGCAATTCGTGGAACCGATCTTGCAAAGTTGCTCCTTGCCTTCTTTTCCAAGATAAAAAAAAAAAGAAAACCTGCTCAGATTTTGCAGATTTAATTACTTGTGAAGGCCTCTGAATGCAGCACAAGAAAAGTGATGTCGTTGTAGGTCTCAAAGGGTGTACAAGCAAACTACTGTGCTTATTATCTAGCTAACTGATGTTGCATAGCTTATTATCTTGCCAACTACCTGCTTAATTGAACGATACGCAAGGCATACAGGTGTTTTAATGGTTGTCCTGTTTTTACTCCTCTAACTTAAAGAAATAGGAAACTTCACCTGCCAAAAATTTACAGTGAAAACAACCATTTACAAACTCTCACATAATGCAGTTTAATCCAAGTCTCTTTAATCCAGATGTATGCTCAGTAGGCTGTTTCCCAAACAAACAGCACTTTCTGACAAGAAAACTGAACTAAAAGCAAAACGTAATCTATGCTCTCTTCAAAGCCAGACTCCAATGACAAAATCAATAATTTGACCTCGCTGAACACATGAACTGCTGTTCTACCACTGCCTCAATCAGTTTGTTATTGTGTGACTTTATTGTTTTAAAGGGTTAGTTCAAATTAACCAAAGGTACACAATAACACAATGTACCAAACAAGGCCGTGTTACACCAGCAACCCCTGTGTTCAGTGAGGTAAAATTACTATTTTTTGTCAATGTAGTCTGGCTTTAAAGAAAGCATAGATATGTTTTCCTTTTAGTTCTTCAGGAAAGGGCTATCTGTTTGGGAAGTATTGAGCTTGAAAGCTTATAAATGAGACTTTTGTTATACTGTGTTAAAGTTAATATAGTTTTGCTATTTTTAAAAGGGAGCCTTCTTTAACTTCAGTACATCAAGAACTTTCTCAGTTTTTGGATTCTTTGTTCACTGGAGACAAGCGAGAAAAACATTTTTAACATGAATTTAAACTAACACGGGCTGACTTACTGATATGCAAATGGTCATTATGAGGTTGAAGCATTCCTTTAACAGTGGCGGCACAAAAACTTTTAGTTTGTGATGAAGGTGTTACACAACATCATTATATCATCCAGGAAGAAAGAATATTCTGTTCATTTCCTCTCCTTTCTTCTGTCTGTCTCACTGCCTTTCTTCTCTCTCTTTGTACCGCTATGACTTTATTCCCATCACTTCCCCTCTTCGTTCTATCTCTATTCAGTAATTAATTTGAAAATGTGCAATGAGGCCTCACAGAGGCGAGACTACCAACATCTAAATTAAAAACTAAACTTGTAAACAAGATGACAGATGGAAACTATCTCTCCATCAGGTTTACTATCTTTCTCCTATCTCTGTGTTTCCTGTGCTGTCTTCCTCTGTTTCTCTCACTTTTTAGTTTGTCCAAACATACCAACCCATTTAAAACCTAAATGCTTAAATCTTCTCTTGGCACTTGATGACAGAGAGAAGTGGATTTGGGAAGCTGTTGTAATTTTAAATTACCATCTGTCATCTTCAAATGAACGTAAAGACTTTCCTCACCAGAAACAAACAACAGCTCGAGTTGCTCATGGAAATGACAAGTTTACATTTAGTACTAAAGGCAGAGAAAGTGTGGCGCAGTCGTAATGCCATGCCAAAACAAACAAGATAATCTTTCCATGTTTCTGTTTTAGTTGCCAAAAGGCATAATTGACACTTTGACTACATATGCCACTAAAAATAAAAAACTCATCATAGTAATTCTTGCTCTAATTATGTCCAAAGATGACCAATTTGTGCCTTTTTTTTTTTGGTACAGGACATTTTCTTGACTGGCAATGTTCTGGACAAAACACCATTTCCAGTTTAGTGATGCAGACTGCGGCAGCCTCATCCGGACATTTGAATAGCACAAGTACTCTACACTCTTACCCTTTACATTTTCAACCAAACAAGTCATCTCAAGTGTCTCCACCCAATGATGAAAGTCTGTTTACATTTTAACTGCTGAAATGACATGTAAGGTCAGGCATCAAGATAAAACATAAGCTTACATTACTGTATATAACAGAATCACAATCTGCCATCATAAAGAGATGCTTTTTTCAGTTAGGAAAACCTACTTCAAATGAGACTAAAATAAGCCTTAAAATATACATATAATATACACATAATATTCATATACTTTAAAAACCTAATTTTAAATTGTTGAGGGATTACAGGTGATAGCAAACAAACTCCAGAATTTTACCCGAAAAACGAGTTGTTGGTTTCCTGTGCGAAACCATTAGTCAGTGGAGTTATTCTAACACAGTGTAGTGTGCTGGTATGTGTAGCATGACATATGTCACATGGCGTGACATTATTTTAGTAATAACCATATTTATCTTGAGCCAAACTGTGATGTTTTTTCAACACTTGACCATGTGCTTTTGTTGCCTAAACTAAAGGGAGTAAACCTAAAATGTAAGTGTTTTACCTATGTTGAAAACATGTTTTTTTAAAACATGGTAACGAGCAGAAACTGTACATTTCCTGTGAAAATGGAAATGAATTTTGAAAAGACACAATGAAATAACAATCTTAAACTGACACACTATCCAAAAAAAGAGTATGTCATGTACTAGTATGTCATGTTTCAATGAGTGGGTCCAGTGATAAAGTAGCAGTATTGACAAATTATATAGAGAATGTGCCCGGGTTACAGTATCCAAATGGACAAAAATAGATAATCTTAAAAGTTACTTAGAGATTGCTGTCAAAGGTTGTGATGAGGTTTTAATTAGCTTTTTCAGTGCTGGTTACATATTTTATAATTACTTTAAAAGTTGGCCACTAGCACAGTGAGGAATTTGTCTCTGTTGAACCAACCTCAATTTTACAAAAAATAAATACATGAAAAATTAAAGTAAATATTTGAAATCACTGTATTTCTTCAAAGGCTGTCTTTACCCACTGCAGTTCTTATGGCTCACTGATGATGCAATTTTGACCATGTTTAGTTATTATACACACCTAGAGAGGTCTATTGCATTTTTTAAAGTTTATCTCTAGATTTTTCCTCTTCTTTTAAATTAATAAAAACTAAAATCTTCTAACGGATGCCTCATTGTCTGGATCAAAGACTTCCTGTTCAATTTAGGACAGAGGGTCTTTTTCAATAGATGTACAGTATGTCAGAGCAGAGCCTTGTTAGCACTGAGAGGCTCCACAGGGATCTCTGTTATCTGCAGTTGTATTCTCTCTGTAGCTTAATGAACTCCGGTTCCATAGTTTCAGCGCAGCCCATTTAAATATGCTGATGACATGGCTTCAGATGGACTTTCACAAAAGGATAATACATGTGACTGAAATCGGTTATATGAAACATTTAGCGGCCCTACGGGAAAAGCACAAAGGAAATTACAAATGAAAAGTTAATCTCTAGAGAAAACAAAATAACTAGCACTTACACCTGCTGTTAAAAAACTATTAGTGTCAGTTAGAAGATGCTTACCGTGTAGAATAATCACAATATTTTCTTCAGAATAATCTCCCACCTTTACACATTCTAACACGTGGTTATGTGGGAGTGTTAGTGCTTTGAACTAAATATCTTGCTCACAATGGTAATGCTAAAATGCTGATGTTTAGCAGGTATCGCATTTGCTGTGGTCACTATACGTTTCATGTATTAGCATGATAACATTTAGCAAATTGCACTTAACCCAATGTCTAGCTGAGGCTGATGGGAAAGTCATTAGTATTGCTCATATTTAATCATAAACCAGAGTGAACTGTTGATGATGGGAGAGCAAAAAAAATGAATGTATCACCAAAATGAGTGCAATTCACTTAGGTGTGGACATGAATGTTTGTACTAAATTTTATGTCAATCCATTTCAGAGTTGTAGAGAAATTTCACTGACAACTGCAAATGTCAATTTCATGGTGGGACTGGAGGAATAGTCAGAGAATCGCCAAAGTCAGTGTAATTCATCGACCTGTATCACATTTGTGCCAATCCAGATTTTACCCAACATCCTGGAAATCCACCAAATCAACACGTTCTCACTCCCAACTCATCAAATATGGCAGCTTGATCAGTGGTGCCACACTTACAAACAATAACACTCTAGGTAACCCTCTAGTGTCAGTTTTTTGACACTTACATGCATAATGTCTTTTCCAAACAAAACAAAAACAAATATGTCAATCTAATGGTGGTGTGAGGAAAATTCGAGGAATCACTGAAGTCAGCAGCGTTTAGAAGCTAAGAACTATAATTTTTTAGGCAATCCACCACAGAGCTGCTGAGATTAATTTTGATTGATTGATTTAATTTTATTATTGTGTCATGCATAAACAATGCCCAGCACAAACAGGCGTACAAGACGCCATTATTAAAACAAAGAGACCAGAGACCAAAGAAGACACTTAACAATAATATACTAACCAAACAAACCATCCTGACATTTCTTCCAGGCTTTAGCAACAAAAGTGGCCAACTTATAAACATTAAAAGTTAACAACCATTTCATCCTGTCATCAACTATAGTCTAAAACATTTCAGGGTTTTGACCTTACATTTCATTCATCTAAGGTGCTCTAACCCAAAACAAGGTTTCGTCCACTATGGCAAACTAACTGGAATACTTCTGAGTACAATGTGACTGTGACATGTCCTATACAGACAGTCACACTAACAGAAATGCTATTAAAGCGAAGACATGCACAAATTGGTCTCCATTACCCCGAGCAAGTTATTTTCTGTCACTATTTTTTCACAAAGAGCATAATCACACTGAAAAAGTGTTTTCCCAGACTAAAAGTATTTCCCATTTACTTTGTCCTTCTTGTCCTTGTACTGTATATCAAAATCACCTTCAGGCAAACGAAAACCGGTTCACTGACATTAGGCAATGCCAGCCATTCTGCCATGTTGTTTCTCTTTAGTACTATTTCTTTATACTGCCACAATATGAAGGCTGCGTCAGTCACCCTGAGTTCAGTGGTACGTGAGCACTGATGCCACACGAGGACAAACCACTGTGTCTATTCCCTTGATGAGAAGCTGCTACACTTATGTCTGTCTGGACAAACACACTGACCTCAGATGTCTGATACTGTAATAAAGCGGGATGAAGAGATGCCCAGAGAGACAGAGGGAGCCAATGAGGGCAGGGGAATGGAAAGAAAGGAAGAGATGGAGAAGGGAGGGAAGACGGGATGTTAGCTGTCTTTTTAGCTCCCTGATTTTCACTCTTCCCCCCATGGTGAAGGGCAGTGAGGGGACAGGGCTGCTGTCCTTGCCCAGGTCAGGGCCTCTCAGCCTGGGACAGCATACCACTAATCTCCCTTCTAGCCAGAGCTCCATATTGGCAGACAGTGAGTTTCCATCCAACTGTCAGGCACACTTGATGTGCTCTGATGCTGCAAAGACGTGTACTCACACTCTAATACACCCAAGAAATACTGTGTTGTTCATTCTGAGATGTTGTGGCGGCCAGTTATGTCAGTATATTTCGATCCGTAACCTTTTCACCTGCATTTCATTTGCAGTATTTGCAGTATTTACTTTTCAAAATATACATTTTCCCAATTGAGAATTGCCCATTCATTTTATTATCATTTACATATGTAAATGTATCTGGATGAAAGCCCAAACAGATTGCATGGCATGGTATAATACTCCCGCTGAGGAATACAGCACAGATTGAGTCAGTATAACACCTGTGTAAACTAGCACACAGGCTAGGCTGGAGGGATTCTATTTAGTTTGACAAAAGTTTAGATAAGACAGAACAGCAACAACTAGCAAGAGATGCTATTGTACTTTTTTACTTAGCATCTCCTTTTTTCTGTCAATACTTGTATATATCTTGATGTTGGCTGTTTTACTACTGTACCATTTGTCTGTGACGGTACTCTTGATTTCTTCACTGGCATCTTTCCTAAATGGTGCATTCAACAAATTTGTTCTTTTTTTTTCAGTTGTCAATGGACAGCTGAGAATCCTACAAATACATTCATTGTGAATGACTCTGCAGTTAATGTCCAGTGCCAGTGTTCAGGAAAGAGTGTGCACTTTATGTTGGGACCTAGAAAGGTGGTTGCCCAGATTGTGGTTGTGGATGGGTTTGCAGTGCATTCCACCTTTATGCACAAGAATATAATTAGTGTTCTATCACAGGCCTGCAAATCATTTTTTGCCTTTTTGAACCACAACTGTCTCTTATATTACAGATCGTTGCTTTTGTTAATTTTTCAAGATTTTGTAGAATCGTCCAAAATCAATATTCTGTCCAGTGAACCTTGGTATAGATCTCAACTATTGTAGCTTTTGATCATTCAAATTTTACAGGTATAAACCTGCAGCCTTTTAATGTACAGTATTCTTCTACAACGGCTTGTATGATATCTGATGAATTAACTGCCAAGAAATAAGCGCCTCTACCTGTTGGGTTAGGTTTAGGAAAACAATCATGGTTGGGCATTGTCATCTTATTTACTAATTGTAAAGTTACATAGGTTAGGTTTAGGAAAGAAACACAGTAAAGACATACATTAATATATATCATAATTCATTTGATTTCACACGGAACACACACACCAGTCTCGTGGGTCCTGTGTTTGTTTGACCCATCCACCACCTCAATCTTCTGTGTTAAGCTGGCTTTTGCTCTTTGTACTGCTTCCCCTTTTAGCTGTTCATCATATTATCGCACAGTCATCATATTATCGCAGCCTTCACAAGTACGTGGGTTATATAAGAATTACCGTTCTTATGATTACGTGGGTTATATACAAATTATTGGCTCATGATTACATGACTTACATACTGCTTCGGGTGTATTACATTTCCTAAATATATACATGTATACAGTGCATAAGAAGAGCCTAAACCTTTTTGTACTTAAACTGTTTCTGCCTTTTTTGTTTTTTAACTTTACATGATGTGATTGGGCTGTGAGCTCAGTCAAGTACCTCTGAGTGCACATCAGTATGGTATGGTATCAGTATTAGACACTGATGGACAACTCACAGCTGCCACTGTTTTGCTGCTGAGTGTGTCTCCAATTTCTTTCCTCTCTACCTTCTTTCCAAATGATCCTGCTGTCATTTCAAAAGCTGTTGGCCAGCCTTTCCAAAGCAGCAAACCTGAAAATAACACCATTCATCTACTCCTGTTATTGGTGTTCAGGTGTGTTCAGACAAAGTTGTAGCATATTAATGAGAGAAGTTAGGAGAGCAATCCAACTTCAATGGACTGAGATGTTAGTTAAATGTGTTTGCACACCGGCAACACACTGCAGGACACTGAGATAAACATTAGAAACAGTATGCTAATTTAATTAGAGGCTCACATTAAGGCATGATTGGAAAATAAGTGCAAAGTACACCATTAGATTCTAGACACCAACAGACACCAGACCGACTCAATTTGTTGGCCCATTTATCAATGCAGTTGCCCATACCTCCACTTCTTCATCATCCATTAATGCATGCATTCCCAAACATTTATCCATCTATCATCCGTCATCATTGTCCCTCCACCCGGAATAAAGTCATACAGACACCCGATCACTCATACATCCATCAGTTAGCCAGTCAATTAGCCACCCATCCATCCAGCCAGTGAGCGCCGAGCCTGGTTGAAGCAACCAGTCAGGTCAGGTCTTGTGAGTAATGAAGAGGAAGAGACGGATTCACAGAAAACCACAGAGTTAAGACCCATATATCATTCCTCTCTGACTCACTTTATGGCTCCTCTCATCTCTCTGTCTCAACTCACCTGTCCCTCTTTTCTCTAAGACCCGACTGTTTAAACTTTCAACTCATCTTTTCACACAAATTGGACTCTGGCCTCTGCAGGGACACAAATGGCTGCTGATAGCTGTGATTTCTTTTCTCTTTGTCTGGTGGTCTTTCACAGTTTTCTGGTCAACAGTGCTGAGAGATTGCAGGTGCAAAACTCCACAGCTACTGCTTACAACTCTGGGATTATGTGAAGTGGTACGTAAATATAGTTTTCCAAGTGTAGCAATCCAGTATTACTTGTTTAAAAAAAAACTGTACCTGGACCTACAGCATAATGAATATTTGGAAGGACAAAGATCCAACTAAAGAGCTCCCAGGCATGAGGTGCATCACCCTTTGCTGCCACCTAAGTATAGAAGCCAGTAGGTTTACATTTGCTGTATTTTAGCTCATTTTACCAAAGAATGAGAGGATAAATATATCATTATGTTTGTATAAAACTTATACTTTGAGTGTAATAAGAGAAAAAGCCACACCAAGAATGAGGTAACACTTTGTAATAAGGGTACAATGATAAACCTAATTAATTCTTAACTAATGCAAGTTGATTTCATAGATTAATTATTGCAGGATGTATAATGATTTCCAGGTGCTAACTATTATAAGAGATCAGGTTGCTATGACTTCAGATCATCAGTTGACCCTTTAAACTCTGCAACAGAAATTGTCCACCAGTGTCTATGTTAGTATTTTTGCTAACTGGGATGTCAACTATTGCTTCGAATGCTTCATATCCCTATAATCTGTACAACCTAAGATAAAAGGTTATGTAAGTCTTATGTTCATATGGATGGATATGTTCATTTTTATAAGCGGAGCACAAAGGAGTTGTGATAGACCTATCATTCATTCCTCTGACGATACTGCGCTTTTGTGGTTTGCTCCACACGTAACGTAGCGCAATGATGTCATTATGAATGTGCGAAGTGATGACACAGAAGACTGGCCTTAGTGTTATGCTGCAAAATGAATGAATGTTCTAGCTATTATGATTTCTCTTTTTAAATTGATATATGCGGGATTATGCAAACAGTTGTCTCTTGCAGCCATTACAGAGAAATCCCCTGGAAAACTCTGGCATAATTCTGGTGAAATACTACATTTGCACCACATCTAAGCTAACTTAATGTCAGGTCATGACATAGTGAAGAGGGGGACAGAAGCCTTACCTTTCTCCTCCAAACAGAAGGAATGTTTATCTTTAATCTTTCATTATTATGGTTCTTATTTTATATCTATTTAAACAACATCATGCAAACAACGATCCTGTGGCCGTTTGCAGGATGCCTGTTTTTAAGGGTTAATGAATGTTAATTCACAGTTACTCTATATGCTTCTTGATATTTGACCATATTAGCTGGAGCCCAGGGTTGAATCAAAGTATCTGACTATTCAGATTTTTGTTCATTAGGTAGATATTTGGTTTGCAATTGTGGGATTCACACTGCTTTTGGGTCCTGAATCTTCAATTTCTCTGCTTCTGCGTCACCGCTTTAATAAGTCTTAATTCAGATTTGGAGCCTTTTACTAAAAGCATTAATGTTTAGGCCCTACTCTCTTCCCATTGGCATAGAGTCCGCATGGACAACGTCTGCAGTTGGACCATCACTATTTCACTCTCCAAGTGTTCACAATCAACCAAAAGTGATACAGAGTCAGACTACCACAGTGTCACAGAACAGTAATGTATGTAATAGTTTAAATTAAAAGCACAAAAGTGTACAAAATATACTGTCTTTAAATATAAAGTGTGGGCCCTTTTGTCTCCAATAAGGGTCCTTGTGGCCCCTCTTGTTCAGTATGGCAGGTTGGTGAGACGGAGGAGTAGGGAGAACATCAGCAGTGCTGGCTGATGAAGAAGGCCCTTGACTGGGGTAGGCACCTTACCAAGGTACAGTTAAGTGTGTATGAACACTGAAACTCCACTTAGAGAGTGGACAGGCCCAGCCATGGTTATAAAACAGTTTTGCAGTGTGCTGCTGTCAAACTGGGGGCTAAATCTGGCAACTGCTGCTTGTGTAACTACCGAAAAGAAACGCCACTGTCCTGAGGAAACCCCTGGCTTCCAGTTTTCATCCACCCAACCATACATCATGAATAGACCAGCATCTGATTTTATATTGCATGTGTTTTGAGTTTCATGCAATATTTAAACTCTTACACCATCTTTATCAGTGTGCATACCCTGCAGACATGCTGAAATTCATCTGCCTCCATTCTTTCATATTCATCTAATGAAGGGTTTGGACTGAACTTTCTTGGTGAAGAGGGATCAGAGTCTATTGTTGAAGCTCTTGTTTACTGGTCAATCAATACTCCAACCTTCAGCTAAAGAAAATCACCCACTTGTGGATTTTTCTGTGAACGAAGACATCTTTCAGAATCCCACTGACATTACAACACAAATGACTAAAAATCCAGCCTTGGACCATGCCTTTACTTAACAGTCTATTATGTGGTTTCCAACAAGTATGAATGGTATTTTTTCCACAGTGTGTACCCAATAGTTCAACTTTTAGCAACCATTATTGAGTACCATTTCTCATGAGCCCATCACTATCCAAGCCAAGATGACTTTATTCATACAGTCCAATATCACAAATCACAACCTTGCCTCAAGGGGCTTTACAATCTGCAGACAATGACTATTATATCCTTGGAACCTTCCATTTAGGTGCTTTGGACAACTGACTAGGATGCCATGGACATCTGCTCTACCTTGTTTGGTCTACTGCCACAATCTTGGAGACTCCAAAGAAGAATGACAGTCATTTCAGAAAGTGAAACAACATAAGTTTGCTTAAAAGTGACAAAGGCCTCTGTGGCTGTTGTATTATGACTGTTGCAAAGAAGGACATCAAGTGACATAATTAGCAAGCAAAAAAGTTTTCTTCTATGTGTTGTCCTAGAGGGAATGGACAAACACTAAAGTTTGTCTTTTGGAGGGCTTGTTGGAACCCAAATATGTGGCTTTATACATTCTAGTAGTGTCACTGTAAATTGTATTATGTTTAAAACTACTACGTTTCCTTAGTTCAGTCTACTCTCTGTTTATTCTACTGTATCCTACATTCAAGTTTCAAATTTTAGGAAATCTTTTGTTAGGCCTGATACAGCCAGACCAAGTCACAAATGTGAATTAGTCAGCAATCTCTTGTTTGTTTTTGATTTTCAAATGGCATTATTAAAGACCATAGGCCGAAATGCCTCTGGAGGCAACTGTATAGACCTACAACCAATTAGATAACCCTAAAGCTAGCTGCAAGATAGACTAAACCTTAATGGTAGCTACACTGTTTGCACAGTGCATTTATTGTCTATGGTTAACTGGTGCAATGCTAATCCTAAATTTTAGCTAAAAAAAAACACACAAACAAAACAGTCTGAAAAGGATGAAAACAATATGTACCAGTACTGGAAAAACTGTACATCCTACTCCTTAGAGGGTCTTTTAGTGATGCTAAATAAGACTTTTTTCAGCAACCAAAAGGTTAACTTTTATGAACTGAAACATCATGAAATAGCAACATAGCAACACATATGGCTACATCTATACTCTATAAATCTGTGGTTACTCAAGGGTTACGCCACCTAACCAACATTAACACTGTTGTAGTGACATGTCAACAGTTGTCATCCACCTTTCACTCAAAATGGTCATGCTCTTAATTACGCATAACTTTAAGCCATGACTTTCACATAAGTTCACCCAACATACAGTTGTGATGAACAAGAAAATTAGCAATAGAGATCAAAACAGTTTTTATATCAGGCTGTAAACATGTTCATTTCTGCTGTAAATTTGGGCATTTTAACATGGGAGTCTATGGGGATTGACTTTCTTTTAGAGCCAGCCTCAAGTGGCCATTCAAGGAACTTGTTGGCACTTACGCACTGACTTAATTTTTCAGACCTGAAGGTTGCTCCTTGGACCAGATGCATCTGCCAGAGCAAATAAAACATGAGCTTGTAGAATTGTCTGGCTCCCAGACTGCATTGACATCCCCCATGTGAAGAAAATGTTATGAAGGTGGAGCAAAGTGCAGCCACTGATAATGTTTTATAAATGCTGTACAGTTCGGTTTTGATCCCTACGCTATCTTCATGTCTGGGATTTTTCTTAATTTCACCTCATGTTCCACATGTACAAGCATTATATAGCTACCACATTACTATAAATCAAAATTAAAATGTCTCCCGCCTGTACAAATGAGTGGTTATGGAAACCAACTCATGATAACATATCCTAAAATGTTTTTGGTAGACGAGAATTAGCATAATCAAAGGCTTCCCTCTGTATGTCAGATAAGTTAGTTCTTACAGATCGCTGCAAAAGAAGATGCAGAAATAATCATGCAAAACAAACAGATTTGGCAGATTTCAAGGGATTGCATGGGTAAACAAATGCAAATAGTGATATGATATAAACACATATACATATTTAAAACCACCCAGGCCTTAACACATGCGCATAATCCCTCAGAAACTGTTTATATGTGCTGATGTGCTGTTTGAATGCCTTTGACTCAGAACGCAAAATAGATTTTTAGATATATATCCCACCCACAAACAGCGTGTTTGTTTTTACCCGGGCTGCAAGTGTGCACTCCTATTTGAGTATCGTTGGAAGTATGCGTGTGTGAATATGTGAGAGTGGGAGGATTTATCCTTATGCTAGTTTATAAGTGTGTGTATGTGCTTATTCAGCCTCTCCCCCCAGTCAAACGCGGCTGAATTCTTCTGCACACACATAATAAGCCTGAAGATTTGCATATGATCTGGTGTGTAACTGAATCAACCAATCACGCTGTGTTATTTTATATTCACTTCCTGTTTTGGGGGGAATTTGTTAAGAGTTCTATCAACAGCACGCTGCAATGACGCTAAGAGAAAACACACACACACATCACAACACTGACTCATTGCCTAGAAGATGACACAAAATGTACATCTGAACACAAGCACTGACTCACCTAAGAAAGGACACACGCACACACACACAGTTAGATGAATAGCCTGCTGACAGATGTGATGCAGAGTTGACGAAGCAGGCTGAAAATGTGGCACATTACAGACAAGATAGAGAAAGAAGCAAACAGAAAGATGAAAAATCAAACTGTACCAACACCAAAATTGTCACTTTTCACAATCGAGAAGACAATCATACTTGATTTTAGGTTGCTGGTCTTGTATTCACATTTATTTAATGGGTTGTAAATGGGTTTTCTATATGCAGTTTGTCACCCCTCACAGGGCAAAGGAACGCTTCAGCTGAGGATAAAACATAAACATCTCCAAAATTTGAGTGTTGAGTGGCTTCCCGTAAAAGCAGCAATTTCAAGCACCTTAACACACAAAATTTGAACAATATTTTAGCCTCAGTCTCTGGGCATCAATGTGTCTGCTGTCAAGTCTGAAGATGTTTTGCACTTACATACAATGGTTAGAGATCTTATTTTCATTTTACTGTGTAACAGCAGCTGTTTGGCACTTTTCCACTAGCTCACCACCACCCAATACTTAAGAGACCCACTTTAGTAACATACCACTCTAATTTTTCCAAACATGTTTTACACAAGGCACATTTGCAGATTGCAATAAAGATCGGCTAAACAACAATTTGTGCTCGCTTGATCAAAAATACAATATGGTAAACAAGCAACAGCAGGGAATTAAGTAAATGCAATGCAGAAGGAATCTTTTAAAAGACAGGTTTGCTTATGGTGTCCACGAGAAAAAGGAGAAACACTGATGAATCTATTTGTTGAGGTGCTCTTGCAGATATGTGTGAATAGAGAAGAACACAAAGCACAACACTTACTAAAAGCTGATATAAAAAAAAATACATTAAGGCCGAACAGGTCATTGATTTACATGAAGTAACCTGGTCAGTGTTTGCATTCTGCACCCAGTGACCATCCATGATCTATATCGATGAAAGGAGTCACAATGCTCCCAACTTAGTCCATGTTTACTCATCAAACATTGGTGGTAACCCACTCCCCCTACACCTGATCAATATCAGGGTGAACCCAAAAGGTCAGTGCAACAAGAACTCCCATGGCTGAACCCATAGAGTCAACCATGGGGCTAACAAATCGCCATGGGCATCTGGGGTCCCCTCAGTATCTGCTTATGACTATTTCAAACTATTTTTCAGTAGTGCGTGGTTGCCTTAGTTGTTGAACTGATGCTACAGTTATTAACTGATGTCTGTTTGGTACAACAGCATTAGCACGGTCAGAGCAAAGAATAGCAGAAGTCAGATATTACTCATCAAGCAATGGAAATAAGGAGAGTTGACTGAGAAGGCTTTGGGGGAGATTTTGCTGTCAGAAAGAAAAGCAAAGCACCTATTTGGCAATACTTTGGAGTTGAACCCAATGCTTACAGGGAACCTGATAAAGTTAAGGAGAGAAAAGGATTTGGTTAAATCCACACACTGAATGAAATAATGGACTCAGCACCTGTGATGTCACCCATTGGATTATGGTCTCCCATTTGAAGCCTTGTGGTCATGATTTGGGCTGTTGCCATATTGTGTTTGTTGGAACCAGAAGTGGCCATATTTAGATGACAGGAAGTAGCTGTGGGGGGACGAAGGGTGGAGCTGACTGCTAACAGTCATTCAAGCACCCCTCCCCATTAATATGTAAACAGGTGAGTTATATAAAAATTTACCTCCCGTACAGTTGTGATGATTGATGAACTTAGCCAAAAACCAAAACTGATTCTCTATCAGCTGTAAGCATGTAAACAGGTATGCAGCTGTTGGCTGCAACTCTTCATGTAAAGCTCACTGTGACCTGTCCTTCTTGTTACAATCCTTCTTGCAATATTTTGAACTGATCTGGTGCCAATAAAATGCCAAAAATGACTGTTGTCTTGTTTGTAGATGCTTTTTTGATGAACCATAGTGTTAGTGCTAATCTCACACATTGCATTTTCTGCAACCGCTTTGTGAAAAAGTTAACTAGTGCTTCACCAGTTAAATGCTTTCACTGTGAAGCTGCAGCAGGAGGAACTGTTTGGTTTGCATTAGCAGTGACTTAAAATAAAATAAAATCTAGGGATATGTCCTCACTGTGGCATCCCTATTAGGAGGATATGAACTTCTCTCTCAAGCTCTTTTTATTGAAAGCTTATTTTTTCATGGGACTGCTGGTTCTTTGTTTAGCATGTAATGTGTACCACCATTAATGCCTTTGAGGAGTGTCTAACCAAACACATGTCCTGTTATCCCTTTATGAATGATTTACCATGCCACGCCTCTTTCTATGACTGCAGGCTTTTGCTCCACCAACCATGTGTGGCAATTCAGAACAGTGATTAACACTTTTGCCTTTACACATGGTCGGACAATACGTCATGTGAACTATTTCTTTCAAGCATACCCCAGTCTCTGCCCTGGATACACAGAAGACAAGCTTCTTCTAAACAGTGGATTTCAACAAAGGAACATTTTACTGTGAGGAGCCAGCGCTAACCACTGAATCATTGTGCTCCTCTCTTACTGCAACAACTTCAAACTTAATGGTAATGAGAAACACGGTTTCTGTAATCGTCAGTTTCCGTAATCAGGGTAAGGACTTCCTTTCAAAGAGTTTTGCCAGATGGCGTGCGTGACAAGGAGTTTGCAGACATGTAGTATTGCTGTGATAAGTCTCTATCTAAATAAAAAGAGAAATCCAGGTGAACATTGGAACAGATGGAAGACATGTCCTTTTTAACAAAACACTAAAGCGAACAAATGAAATAAATAAGTGAAAAAAAGTCTGTTTCCAGAGCTAGAGAATGGGTTTTTGCATGTAACTCCAAACATGTGGTCACACAAGAAAAAACCTGTCAAGAAAAAGAAATCCTTGTGCTACTAAAAGCCTTTTAAGGCTTAAAACTGGGAGTTGAAAGTATCAAAGCTTCACTAGTTCATTTTTTATGATTTTTATTTTCAAAGTAAAGCCTTTTAAGGACGATTTTTAAGTCACCTGCTTTCTTTTGTTGTCTAACACACAGAAATCCCTTAGGCTGTACATTTTTCAGACAAGATAAGAAACGTTGATGCTAGACAGCAAGAAAACAGACACTTTTATGCCTCTTGAGAATTAAGGGGTGAAAAGACCTGTATGCCTCTGGGGGGAAAAAAGAGAGGGAGGATAGAAAAGAGGAAATATGTGACACATGAAGAGATAATAGAATTTTACATGACACATTGCTTACTTTTACTGTGTGTATACATGCTTGTATTTGTGTGTCAATAAATAACTCTTAAGCCCTAAAAACGACGTTGTTCAAACATTATTTGTTTAACAACATTAACAAGGATTTTCTGTAGTTCTCTTTTTTTTTACGCCACCATTTTTCAAACTTTGTCTTCGTCTTCCACACATACTCACACTTATACACATGCAGTAATGTACTGTAACATTTATCATAGAAGTCAGAGTTCATCCTTCCCTGTGTGTGAAATTACGACCTCTCCCACTCACCCGCTCCATCTCTTTTTGGATTCTTCCCTCTCATCTCTCCATGCTTTATTGATCAGTCCAATGATTCTTTTATCACTCAAGACCTTTTCCTTTCTCCCTGAGGTATAAGCCACATTAACCATTTAAGCCAGTTATGAACCATCAAATATCATGTGTCAGATTCTCCTATTATTCATAGGCGGGGTTGGCTTACATGACCATAAGTCACACGTTGCTCGAAATCACAATTATTCAACAGCAGCAATATGAGTATGAGCTCATACTCAAGCTGGAAGGATTTGTATAGTTGCATAGGATATGATGATGATGATATTTTTATATAACATGGCTTACAGGAGCTCAATAGTACTATCAGAACATTAATATAGCAGCAAAGCACTATTTGCTGTGTAAAGATAAAACAGAGTAAATGTGTCCTAAGCAAAGAATGAAGTCATGCTATCTCTGTGTGTATTGTAATCCCAGCTGCTCTGTGGTTTTATGTGGTAGCCAGTTCAGCTGTGTGTGCATGTTGGTGCATGTAAGTCCCTGTGTGAGTATCAAACTGGCCGGCCAGTCGTTGCCCCTTTGCACTGCATTTATATGGTGGATATGTCGAGAACGCCATCCAAACTCATGGTGGCAGCCTTGTTGCAAATACGTCGGCCCACCCTCCGTATAACTCCATCCACACAAAGTTAGCTCCGTCAGCACTGTTGCTGTTGTTTGCAATATTTGCACTCTTAGTCCCTTTAGCTGATAGCTGCTAAGCTCTTTCCATGATGAGAACAATGTGCTTGCAATCCCGGCTTAGACTTTGAATCATATATGTGCTCCAAATATCTTAGCTGAGCTTTTTCAAGGAACATGTTTATTACAACAATTTTTGCAGTTTTGTCAACAATTTCTAACAGTAAAAATGAAGTTGAACTTCGGTTTTGCAAAGATCTAAGAAACAGTGCAACAATACTATGTGAAAGTCCAATGGGGCAAGTAACACATACATTAAAACAGTCAGTTAGGTCTTAAGCAAGTGAACAGTTCAACTTTATTATATATGACTATCAAAAGTATTCAGATTTAATCCATCAATTTCAGACTGGATGTTAATTTGGACCCACTTATATTATGCTGTCTTTTAAAGTTGTAACACCTGTATGAGGGTTGACACAACCTCAAACTGTATTACAAACTGCAATAAAAAATGATGTTTTAAATTTTTTACAACTAAACAGCAAAGGATAACAACAACAAAGAGATGTTGCTGATGCTGTTTATATTAGCCAAAATACTGTTATGCCCCTTCTTTTCTAAGTTAGAAAACTTGCTAAAAATCTTAAACCCAATGTAGAGTAAATATCTCCCACCTTTACTTTTTCCATTAGCACAACGAAAATTAGATTAAGTTTACAAGTTTGCGAGTAAAGTAGTTCAATTTTACACTAAATAGTTGAAATTTAAAAAAAAAACAGTTTGGTAAATGGCAAATGGACTGTACTTGTATAGCGCTTTTCTGGTCTTTTTGACCACTCAAAGCGCTTTTACACTATATGTCACATTCACCCATTCACACACACATTCACACACTGGCGGCCGAGGCTTCTGTTTATGGTGCCACCTGCTACTCAGTAATCATTCACACGCACGCACACTCCGATGACTCAGCATCAGGAGCAATTTGGGGTTCAGTATCTTGCCTAAGTATACTTAGACATGTTGCCTGGAGAAAGCCGGGGATCGAACCGCTGGCCAACCGATCAGAGGATGACCCGCTCAGCCACAGCTGCCCAAAGGAGAATAATTTTTCAGTTCACCTTTTATTTTCTATTCTAACTACTTCAGCTAAACCTGGGGTACTGTTTAAGATACGACTGTCCATCTGACTGCTGGCGTTTAGCCTGATCAAACTCATTTTTAGAGATGCTGCCACATTTTGCTGATATAAATGATGCCCAAAATTAAGAAAATAAGACCCAAGTTGTATGGAACTGGAGTTACCCTGCAACTTTTGAAAACAATGAAGAATTCAAGAATTGAGTGGCCTCATATCTATTTTAGTCCCTCTGTCCCTCTTGTTCTCTCCAAAGATGTTTCCTCTTTCTCTTTTTTCTCCCTTAAGCCTTTTTCACTATCTGCTAGCACTGAGGGACAAGAGGGAGAGTATGAACAAGACATGTAGAGAGGGACATGGATGCATTTGTATCTTAACACGCTTTAGCCGGAGGAAAAGAAAGCAAGAAAAGGAAGATAACTGCGTGAAGGCGACCCACAGCCAGCAGGAGAGGAGGGATGGGAAGAAAGAGATTTTCTTATAGCTCACATCCCTCTTTCTTCTAAAATCATCGGTGACACTGCCCTGCATATCCCAAAGTGCACATGTGTATGTGTGTGCGTATACTACTTGCAACCCCACTCGATCCCACATTAATTATAATCTGATTGGTTATTGATCACACACACGCTCTTAGTATTGATCCAGCATGTGCAGTCTGGTAGAGGCTCATGAAACACTTTCTCCAGTCTGAAGGCACAGAGGGAGGGAGAGCCGTCTCAGTCTTGTTCATGTTTCACAAATAACTGTAGTCACAGCAAGCAAAGTGTGCTACAAGTCACTCAAAGTTGTTTTTGAATGCACAAAATGTATAAGACACAATGATGTTAATGTGTTAATGTTAAGGGGGGAAACTTATTTAGAATTTAAGAAAGTAACATCGCATTTCATGAAGCAATTCATCGAATACCGGAACATATTTTTTGAAAACTCACTCGTGATAAGTTTTAATGTTTCCCTTTAACTCTAAATAAGGCTTAACACTTTTTTTTATAAACACTTTCTTGTCTGCAGCATCGACCTACAGCAACAGAACACTGCAACTCTGACAACTCCGATACAATGCTTACATAAGGTGAAGAAATATTTCATAGATTTTTGCGGTTTGCCTGGTTGAGTCCTCTTTTGGCTGTGTGTTTGAGTGTGTCAGCTCATGTTGTGAGTCAAGCTGGATGCAGAAAACTAATCGTCATCGCTCCTATGACTCACCATGACAGCCAGTAGTCATGCTGCACACATACACAGCCCCGATGAGAAGACAGCTGAATCTGCAGCGTGTCATTTTTGTGTAGGTGATACCTAGAAGTCTGGCCATTTAAAAAAAAACAACAAAACCAAGCAGCAAAAAGTTGTGCTTTTTTCAGCAGGAAGGCGCTGGTTGCTGCAGTATACAGTGAAGAGGCTTCTCTGGTGTTGAGGAGAGTGCATTATGTTCCTTAAGAAATTGAAAAAAATGGGGTGTGCATCAAATTAGCTAGCATTAGCATTATAGGAAGCATAGGAGAGATTCAGCCATAAATGTTTGAGACTTATGAGACCCAGTCTTAAACGAGGGGTCTGTTGTTTCAGAATAATAATTGTGGTTAGCATCTTTTATGTGTTTATTTTGTTTGATAGCTTTTTAGCATATAGGCTAACTGGCAATGGCTGACAAAGTGTTAGTGGTTTACAAACAAGAACTGCAAGCATTCCTCGCCATATTGAGGACTGAAGTATCTGTGTTGTATTTATGAAGACTGGCTGCTTTTTACATTCATATTTATGCTGTATAATGAAACCACTTGCTGCTTGTGATATCTTATGATGATCACCACCTCCATCACTATTAACTTGCATTCTGAGACTGTGCAAGGTTTCCTCGCGCCTGCAGTATCTATAACAACTGGTATTAAACTGACAGCTGTAGTCACAATGGACATGAAAGTTTCCAAAAGCTCATTTTCTGTACGTGAACAAAACTCATCAGAAATACAAGTGGGGAAATACTTCAGTCCAAATGCGCTCCAGATTGCGCCTTTTAAAGACTAACAGCCATTTCACTGACAATACAGCCGTGTATATGTGAGTGGGATGAGACGGCAATAAACAGAACAGCTTGATGGCCTTCTAGTCTTGGCAAGGCCTCCGTTCATCTACATCTTGTTTCATAAATTCACAGCTTGACTCTGATTTCTGCCTCATTACACTGTGAACAGAGAATGGGCCATTCTGTGTGTGTGTGTGTGTGTGTGTGTGTGTGTGTGTGTCAGAGAGAGAGAGAGAGAGAGAGACGTGAGATTACTGTCTCCGTCTCCAAGGAGCGATTCTCCCCAGCAATCGAAGCAGGCACCAACACACACGCACACACACATTTTGGACGCATATACGCCCAACGCAGTGAAAATGGCAGCAAGTGTGCATACACAGTAACAAATATGCATTCTCTCAGACACGCACACACACATAAACTCAAAAACAGGACTAAAAATCACAGAGGGGGTCAACATCAGTTCAGCATTTGCATAAAAGAAACAGAGCCACGCGATTGTAAGAAAAAGCAAGCCGCTTCTCTCAAACACAACTGGACAGCGCAGAGGACAGAAGAGAAGAGAGACCTCGAGTTTAAGATCATGAGGGAAGACAAAAAGGAAAAGAAGATAACAAGAAGGGTAACAAGAGAGAACAGCCAGAAAGGTACCATGAGACGGAGAGATGAAGAGATGGAGAGGAGGAGAAATATCTCGGCCAATATGCTTTGCTCTTTTAATCTCATTAAGCTTCAAAGGAATCTAAAAATTAGCTTGTCCATGTTAAATAAATGTATTAGCCCAGTAGGACTGGAAATCCACACACACACACACACACACACACACACACACACACACACACACACACACACACACACAGGAATGTTCTCCCTGCTCAGCCCTCTACTATCACTATTCATCTTGCACTCTCATCCACTGAGACTCTATATGGTCCTTTTTTCATTTCTTAAGTAATCTGTTCCATATTACTGATTCACACATTTTGATTGGATTATTACACACAACATCACTCCCGAAATGAAATCTCATTACTTTCATTTACCGGTAATTAAATCGGATTATTTGGATTTAACTAGTCCATCCAAAGGGCTTAGAGTAACAAGTATAATCATTGCTGAAACATGCTTCATGCATTGCCACACCTACACAGTGCAAGTGTTTGCACCAATAAACATATGCAACCATTGTGTAAAACATGATAAAAGGCTCAAAATAATTTATTTTTGCTGTAAATGTAAACACAAAATTATGATTTTTGAGATACTAGAAATATCACCTCACAGTTGTACACATCTTCCCCTGGCAGCACAGAAGATCTATACAATCAGTACAGCACAGCTGTTGCAGAAAGTTATGATGTCACAGTGAAGTTGACATTTTGGATATTAAATGTCATCACTTCAACAAGGCCTGTTTGAGAAATTGCATTCACAAGAATGAGATGCATGCAAGCTACCAGTGGCCGTTACATGTGTGCATCAAATTCTGACCAGTGCATCCTTGACTCAAAGTGGATGTTTGTGCCAAATTTGAAGACATTTTCTGAAAGTATTTTTGTGATATAACTTCCACAAGAATGAGACAAATACAAGGTTACAGTGACCTTGACCTTTGACTAGGGGCATTTTTTGGATTTAGAAAGATCTAGGGCTAAGCCAAGAACATCTGGGGCTGAGGAATTGGTTTGAAAAAAGGCCAAAATTTTGTGTAGTGCACATTTACCCCAAAATGTATTTTTTGTCCATTTAAACATATTTTTTTTCTTTCCTCTCCTCTCCTCCCCTCAGTAAATAAGTTATTAAGCAAATTTACTCTATAGCACCTTTTACAGAGCAGAGTAACAAAATGCCACGCCATGTTTTTCTGTTTGAACAGTTCTGGCTAAGATAAATGGTGTGAAAAATCACATTTTTAAAGAAACCATGACTTTCAAACCCACTTATGGGATTTGGCATTCAGGTCTTTAAAATACATTTAAGACTACCATTCACAGTTCTGTGTCCCTCACTCTCACTTGTTTTGCAGCACCTGATAAATAATGAACGGTCCCTAAGTCTAACCACCGAAAGGAGGTGCTTGCATTAACATGTGGGAAACACTATTCAGTGGGACAGTGGGTTTTCGTCTAATTTCAAATAAAGTCTTGCTTTTCAGAGTATTAAAACCTCACAAAACCCGGCTAAAGCTAACGTAAGCTCTGATATTAAGTAGTTTAGTATCGTGCATCAAAATATGAACGTTAGCACATTAGCCTGCTGCTGTCGGTATGGACATGCTACAAAGCCGTTAGCTGTTCATTTTCACCGTTTACCGCATTCATAGCAAGAGAGCAAAAAAGTGCTGACTCCCTACCTGCAGCTGAGGCTCTCCAAGGGTCCCACTGTGTGTCCATTCTTCCATTAATCCGCGAGGGTCACACAAAAGATTCAAAATGACGTTTAGTCCAAGTTTTTCGCAGTCATGTTAAGTCCATGCCAATTGCGTGCTAACTTCGGACCACGAGTCTTACGACATAAACTTGTTCCGTTTCTTTCGTTTCCTCTTCCTTTGCTGTGTTTTTACCAGGTGTGCTTGTTACCTTGCTGGCTATGAGATATAAGTGTCCCTCAGCTTTTCTGCGTGTTTTTCACCTGGGGTCAGCCCCTGGAAGACAGCATGCGCTCCCAGTTGCGGCCACTCATTTCTTCTCTGTTAATTCAACATACAGAATCACAACACTACCGTCTTCTTAAGTCACAGTTTACTATATAAATGACTCTAGCAACGCCATTGCCTTTGACCACCAAAATCTGAAATTCACTAGTCCACGAGTCCAGTAGAATGATTGTGTCAAATTTGACGAAAGTCCCTCAAGTTGTTCTTGAGATATGCTGTTCACAGGAATGAGGCAGAGGAGAGCTGTGTTCGGAATCGTCTCCTATCACAGATATAGTGCACTAAATAGTGTGTTCGCCATTTTATAGTGGTGTTCGTATTCTCAGCTGTTAGAGTGCATCCAAATTTCCAGCCTCTGGTCTTGCGACACAGCCCTCGCGGATATCAGTTGTATGTACCGTGACGTGTTCACCATCATCACGTCAAGTCTATGAGGGCGCGAGACTGCAAAGCTATAAAGCCACTGATGAACAGGCTCCATGTTTGTTGCTGAGAAAATGAGTATAGCTTACATTGGAAGACCTTCTTTTGTTTTCTCTCAGCCATGTTTTAGCCAGTATTTGGCATGTATTGCACAGCTGTTATATCTGCTACCATCAATTATGACTAAAATAATACAATGCATTTTTATTGCCTCTATAACTTATCTTTCTACATATTTCTGTATCAAGATGTGGCTAAATATTATTGTTGATGTACATGATTTAAGAAACTTTTGATAAAATTAATTAGATTGTTTCACAAATTCAAAATATTTTTTTTGGCTGGTAATTCAAGAAACTACAAAGTGACGTCCGAATTGCAAGGAATTGTGGGTAATTATATCACTAAAGTCTGTTGATGTCTGCACCTCAAGCAGACTCTGTTGGAGTCTGCAGAAAGTCTGCTTGAGGGTCCTTGTGGAGTTTATTAATTGTTAGTTTGAACAGCCCTCAGGACTTGTGGACATCCCGCGAACACGCCCGCAAAGTCCACAAGTCTGCAAGTGTGGTGAAGTCTGGACATTTGGACACAGCCTTAATTTTATCCACTATATAGTGCACTATAAAATACCCACAATACACAGCAAATTTGAGTGTACATATGATGTACCCTACATTCAACTCCCGAATACAACAATGCAATGCGGTCAAGTATTGCCGGGGAAAAAAAATTCCACCGTAGTGTCCAAAATCTTGCTTGGTTATTCCCTATATAGTACACTATTTAATGCACACTACATACTGAATAGTGAGTGAGTGAATGAGGGGACGGCTCAGAACACAGCTTTGGTCACAGAGACATTGACCTTTGAACCATGATCTCCATAAACTAAGTAGTTCATTGTTGAGTCCAAGTAGACCTTTGTGCTCTCGAGATATGGCATTCACGAGAATGGGATGGACGGACAGATGGACAACCCAAAAACATAATACGCCCAGACACGACTATCATCTGTGCAAAGGCATAAAAAATAATAAAGAAGATGATATGCAACTCCCTACCAACATATGACATTCCTTATCAGGGGTCAGCTACAGTACCAATCTTTTTAAAATATACAAATACGATTTCTAATGTCCCATTTCCTCTCTCGCTGCCCTCCATCAGCCTGCTGTGCCAAGCTTTTAAATATGTGTAGAGACACCACCAACACCATACTGTGACTTGTAGAATTCTTGTAGCTGCAGGCCACATATTAATGAACTGAACAATGTCGCTGTGCCTTAATATTATCATCAGTTTGAACATGGTGTAAAAAAAACCCAAAACATTTCAAAAAATGCATCCATTCTGCTGCACTCCTGTGGGATTTCAGGTCATTTAGGTGGGTGTTACAGTTGCTGTGGCTAATAATATTCAAAGAAAAAAGAAAGGTACAGTCATTACTACTAGAAGTCCTTTAGCTGGAGGGCAAATGCTAATAAACAACAAGACTGCTTTATTGTATTTGCTAGGGTTCAATGTTGGTGTGTCAGGTTGGGAGTTGTACTTGCCCCTAGCAAGGTCCAGCAGACAAAAACGAAAACTTTTTCAGTCAGTTTAAAGGTGCTTTGAGACATATTTTCTTTCTCAAAGGTTCTGTATGTGACATTCAGAGCATTAATACAGCTGCAAACCACTACTTGCTATGTAAAGTCATGGTGAAGTAATGGCATCCTGAGTGGAGAGTTAAGTATTGCTGCTTCTCTCTGTGTTATAATATGAGCTTCTCTGTGGTTTGTTGTAAGGAGGCAGTTGTGTAAGAAGGGTAGTGCTTAGCATCTAGTTCTTCCTGGTTAACACGATTAGCTCTATGAGCATTGTTTCTGTTGTAACTGATTATAGAGTTAGTACCATTAGCTGCTAGCTGCTGGCTCAGCCACCTCCATGTTGAGAACTGTGTCCAGACAACTCCTTAGAAGCTCTGAATTTCACATAGAGTACCTTTAAAGTAAAGACTACATTGCTAGTACACAATGCTGACAAGCAAATGTTGCCCAAAAGTAAGAATGTGTAACTTGCAACTGTTGAGACAGCACAACAGTTATCATTAGGGTCAAAAGCTACACTCATGAACAAAAAAAAAACTATATAAAAAAAAGCATCCCCATTTTAATACACTACAGAAGTTTTGCTACTACAGCCTTACTTGTTCTGGTGTGACCGGTAGCCTCTTGTGGCTAAGGTTAGCCAATGTTGGCAAACTTGAAATAAATACTGTTGTGTTAGGGAAACACTAAATCAGCAACCTTAAATATGTTTGCCCCATTGTATGCTGTCTTAGCATAGGTGATGACATATCTTAAAGCTGCATAATTTGAAATATTAACATAAAGAATGGATCAAATGAGTACCCCACCACAAGCTCTGATCTTATTAATCTCATTCTGGCGTCTGCCCATCACCAAACAGCTAGAAGACAAAGTTAGCAATTAGCTAGAGAACATATTTAGCAGCTTTAGGGGAAAATGCTTTTCTCAGGAGTTGGTGGAAACCAGAGCTGCAGGTAATGAGAAAAAAAACTTTCAGTGAATGCTAGTGTTGCTGTGCGTCTATGTGTGGTGTAAATAAGCAACAGTTTGTTAACTTTTTTGCAATAACAATTTAAAGGGTGACTTTTGTATGTCCATGTTGTGTTAACGGCTTGACCTCCAAAAACATCAAAAATGAATGCAGTTTTAATGAGTGTAATGCAAGTCTGAAAAATAGTGCTTCACTCCCCTTTTTGGTCAAAAGCCTAAAATGTGTAGCACCTCTGGGTGTGGTTAGGCTGATAAAAGGTGTGTTCTGTTGCACTTGTAATGCCACAATACAGTGATGTCACGCTGTACTGTCAGCAAGATCTGCAAGGTCAGCAAAAACTGAAATTTACAGCTATTTTAATTTAAAGATATATTAAATATAATATGCACTCCAAACAGGTAGGCTGATGTAAAATTGAAACAAGGATCTATGAACTCATTTTAATTATTTGGTCTTCTTTTTTTCTTCCATCCTTCGATTCTCTCACCCAGATAAACGTCTTTGGCCAAAGGGCTAAAGACTATTCATTTATAACCCACTATTGGGAGGAAAAGGAGATTAGAATTGATAACCAGAGGCTTTGTTGTCAGCTTAGACTTAAATATGGATTCATGCTCAAGTGAATCCCTCATACGTGTCAGCTACACTGACTTAAAATGATGGATGCCTATTTATACTCCATTTTTTTTCTTTGTCTTTTTCTTCCTTCCTTCTTTCTAAGCTTTGTGAGGGTCTGACCATGTGTCTGACCTGCAGCCACCAGGTTATCTGGGTCGTCTGCTCACCTCAGGGTGGAGCACATGAACCGTATCTCTCAGACACAACGCTGTCTCATTTGTGAATGCAAAAATAACACAGGAGGTACTATAATAGGAGCCGGAGAATCTCGCTCGCCTGTGTTTAAATGTCAGTTGTGCCTGTGAGGGCTGCTACCTCTGTGGTTATCAGCGCTGTTAAAGCAGCCGTAGAGTTACAGGAGGGTTTTACCTACTTTGTCCTCTTGTCTGTAGTGAACTTTTTCTATTGAAAAACATTGAAAATCAATGTCTGTCTCCACCAGAGAGCTTTATCTAGCATGTGATTTCTTACCGTGTTTCAAATAGTTCTGAGAAATTGGCTGAATCAAAGCCCATCTTTTGTTATTCCTAAAATTGTTCTTTCTAAAACTTTAAATTTACTTTTATCAGGATAGGGGGAGAAGGTTTTTCAGGGGAAAATCAAGATCAAAAACTTTTGTGAAGTTGTGAGAAAAACTTTTGTCAGGTAAGACCAATAGCAAAAAATGTATACCTGAAGCACAAGGTGATTGCAATTACCGAATAAAATAGAATTACAGTATTAAATGCCTCCAGAACCTTGGCTGTTAATAACTGGTACAGGGTGCGAATGTGTGGGTTTATGTGCTCAGCAGGTTAGAAAATTGTCTGTGATTTTGATGTCAGTCCCAAATTACTAAACATTTTCTCAGCAGTAAGAATTATGGTTGAACTTCATCCAAAATACAGAAATCTGTGGGCGGTAATGGCACTTTCATGAAATTACATCGCATTTACAAAAGAAAAATGAATTTAATTTCTAGATACAATCTTGTAAATACAATGTCTTTGGTGTTTTTATGAGAAAGGTGTCTATTTTTTATTCTTTTGTGAATGCCGGGTATATCTGTAAAGACTTATGAAACAGTTTTTAATTAAATGTGGTATTGATAAGAGTTTCCTAATAGTGTGAACTCTTTAGTCAAGTTAACTGTAATTAATTGCTTGCAAACACTGGCACAAAAAGGTGGTTGTCATCCCAAAACTCAAAAATCAGATGTGAAAACGCAACAATTAACAACTCAACAAGTAGAATTTAGAATTCAGGAGTTTGACTTACAAAATGCTCCTACATTGTGGTGTCTCTTCCTTTCTTTCAGTAAAAGATCTAGGTACTTCCACTACTGGCTACTATGATCTCATTCATGTTGTGTCATGAGAGTTTTGTCCATCATGTGGAAGATCTGTATTATGCATGGAAACAAACACAATAATCACTTTAGTATGTGCTCTAAACAAATGGCACCGTGCTCAGCTGAGATTCCCAGGACAATAGGGATTCACTACAAGTGCTTTCGGCATGCCTCAGATTGAAAAGAAGCACGCAAAGACACTATGTCATTTAAAAACACTTAAGTGCCACTGAATGCAGAGTTCTATCATTAGGGATGCGTGTAACATGCAGACGGATTCAAGTGTTACTTTCAAGAAAAGGAAAAATATCAGACAGAAAGCGAGAACCTCTCAAGTGGCTCTATACTGCCTGTTGAGATTCAAGTGGAGAAATAAGGCTGTCTTGGAGGGTTCCCTCTCAATATTTAACCACTTAAGCATCACTCTGAGCGCTCCAGAGCATGTGTGCGGGTGAGGATGTGGGTGCACACCTTTATGACCCCAGATTTTTTTAAATTTATTTATTTTTTTACATGTCAGTCAGAGCTGCTGCATGCATGTTTCATACTTCCTGGCACATTCAATATTGAACAGGGTCACACACACACACAGAGGAGTTACTTATTTATACCCGTACATATTGTCCATATGTTTCTGTCGCAAATTCACTTCTTGAAAACACACATTCAGAGCGCTAACATTAGACATATGACATTTTCACATTTACACGCTGGCTGCACATACATTAAGGGCATAAATGACATTTCAGAGGGCATTACGGGGCACACTGCAGCACTTAACGGCACGTTATGTGAAACACCCCGTGCATCACCTCTTATTCTTTTATGGCACTTAGGAGCACTTGTGTGAAATATACTCAGTGTGTAATGTTTATCACCCGGGGCTCTTGACAGCTGACATGCTAATCTTTTTCAGCTGCTGGTTTTTACAACCCCACATTTTTTTCAGTTCAGTTCAGTTCAAACAAGTAGCTGCAAAGAAGTTGTGGATGCAAACTCTTAACCCTTACTGAGGCCGGGGTCACTCTTAAAGTGCTGCTCCTCCATTTGCTTGCTTTTATTTTTGTGACTTCTTTGCCATTTTGCATCCATTTGTGTTGTGTCTCTGCATAGCATTTTACTGAGATCACCAAGGCCAAGTGATGGTCCATTCTATTGTGTATTTGTTCAGCTGCAGAGGCTTTTATAGTTAGTATTATTATTCCCATTGTGCCCCATCACACTGAATTTTCCAAGTTGCAAATCAAAGAGACAACCTTATATTATATCGCTAAACTCCAGAATGCTGTTTGCAATAACATATGATCCTTGTGTGGGACTCAACAAATAAAGCATGGATTGCTGTGTGATCTTGATCTAAACATTATAACATTTTACGCCATAATAAATATGAGCACCCGCATCTGTTTTATCTGCTGTGAGTTTCTGATTGAAACTATAAGTGGCTGCAATTTGAGTATCTTATTAAGGAGGGTTTACGCATGTGTTTGAAAATACACGCCACTTTAATATCTGCCACTTCACTGCTTTGCTCATTCCCAGAAACATCTGGTGTATGAGTGGTTAGATTACAGGATATGACAGAGCACTCATTACCTGCAGATGATACAGCAACATTTGGTTATGTGGAACAAAAACATACACAGATTCAAGCATGTGTGTAGGCATGTTTTTTCACTGAGCGGTGCTGCACGGTATAAATGTGTGAGCATGACTACCTTGTGCACACACTTAAGCCAGCTGCATACCACATGCATACCATGTGTTGTTCAAAATTTAAAACAAATCTTCATCTAAGCCATGAGTTATAGTAAAATAGCAAACAATTTATAGACTGTATTGTTCCACCTCTTGCCAATGCTTCAGCACCCTCAGCACCCACCGTTGTGCCCCCATAGACTCAAGCTCAAATGGAAAGACTCTTAGAAAGCCATACAACTGCTTGAGCACACAACACACAGGTCATGGTCATTTTTAAGAGGGGTTAAAATACTTTCATGGTCATTTTAAGTTCTGACATTAGGTTTTCTCTGTTTGAACTCTGGGACAATGCTCTAGCAAAAGAAGGAATTGATATATAACTTTAGCATATTCAACTCAAAAACTACCCCAATGAATGTAACAGCTATGAAATTGTTGTGTGTTTTTTGACACTAATGGCTCCAATTATCCAGTCAGGCATATGGTTGTCACTGTCATGTTTATTCTGCTCTTGAAATGCGTTTATATGTCTATTTAGATTTCTTCAGTTCCAATACACAATGGAATTCTTTCTTTTGTATTTCTTGGTTGCATTGTTTGTGTATGCAAATATATAAACTAATCTTGAGTCTGATTCAAAACCATCAGACAGCTTGGTCCATTAGTGGTCTACTGAAACAATCACAACACCCGCACAGCTGGCAGATTAATTGGTCGGCCCAAAAAAAAAGAGAATAAAACTGCACCGTGTCAAAATTCTATACTACACACGAGGGTTTTCAGAGACTGACACAGTGAGCCACCCTTAGACAATAACTAAACAACTCCTCCAACAACTCTCTTTGTCAACAGGATGTGAGTCACTGAGTTTGCTGTGGGCTACAACTTTTTTTAGCCTAAAATTGGTTACATTTTGTCAAACTTGCACTTTCAAAAGAAAGCCAGATTAACTACTAGCAGTAACTGTTTGCAGTATCGTCACGAATGTACAGACAGTTATCAATGGATTACTTTGACATTGAAGAAAATGTAACAAAAATGTGATGATTATCAGGCAGGTTTTACAGGGCATATTTTTTTTCTCTGTCTCCTACATATACATTAATTTTATAATTCACGAAAAACATCCTCCGAAAGTTACACTGAACCTAAAAATATGTGTATCGTGTGTGCTCAGAGCTACAACTCAAAAAGGGGTGCAATATCTGATGCAAATCGCAGGTCAAATCTGCGGGGCAAACTGTAAAAACTTATTTCCCACTGCTGTTAGAAAACCAGCACACACAGTGTGCTCTTACACAGTGTGTTTGTCTCACATGCCTCCATCCACACCCCTTCTTCAACTTGTTACCTTAGAGAGGGGCACCTCAAGGTTAGAAAACCTCCACTTTGCACCAAAGGCCTGGTCATACCCTAAGGTATGACTCCTTGACTGTCATTGACCGCTGGTAAAGTAAAGCAAACAAATAGTTCCCAAACAGCACATTTCCAACTAAGTAATAGACATGGCCATAGCAAAGAAATGTGAAGTCAACAGCGTTGTCCGCCACTTTTAGGAGTTGAGTATTTCACTGAGAGATGAAACAGTTGCATTTGTCCTTATTGTATGTGATTTTTTTTTAAAAAAAGAATAACCTAGGCATTGTAAGAACTGCTGGCCTCCCAGGTATTTTCACATTATATCATCTGCCCTCCCCCCAATGAAAATACTATTAGGATCCTTTGTCGTGCTGGATAAACAAGTTCCTTGGTTTACCAATGTCACACAATGGTTAATGTTATGACCTCATAGGCAGTATAAAGAGAGAGAAAGTCCATGCTAGGAGGAAGGTTGGGATGGTAGATGGGTCAAACAAACACAGTATTTTCACCCAGGAGACCACCGTTTAAAGTCCTGTGTGAAACTTCAAGTCGACATTGACTTCTTTCAACTTTACACACTTACAACTTTTATTATTTTGGGGTTTACTTGCTTTCTGAATATAACATATTTTAACTGAAAATATTGTGTTTTTTAAAACATAACTAAGTAGTTTTGGTGCCTAAACTAAACCATGGCGCCACCACATATTGCAGTATTAAGATGTTGTGATCAATTCGCATATTTCTGGGAGATCACATTGGAGGTTGGTGATGTAGGGACTACTTGCAAGCTGATTGGCAAACTGCAACCATAGCTGGTGAGCTAATGGCTGACACACTATCAAGCCAGGGACACTCTGAGCTAATCAATCAAAACATCTCACCAAGCTACTTTTCATTTTCCCTGCTCTGTGCCTTCAACACCCCCCCGGCAATTTATTCTCAGACAGTTTACTGTCGTTGTTGTGACTGGTAAGGTGTCAGAGTTCACCAAAGTTGACTCAACATAAAAAATTATTTGTGTGTTTACTTCTGTCCATGTTTGAATCCTCTTATCGGATTTCATAGGAATTAGATTTTTTTTAAATGAAATTTCACCATTCAACACCTTTATTTTCCCACTTATAGATCAAATTTGACAGTTTTGGCACTTAGTTTGTGATAAGTTTATGTACCTCAGATCTCTGTCCAAATGTAAAATTAGACTAAATAAGAGTTGTTTTAACAGACCCATGGTCCACCCACAGTGGTTTCCACTGAAAATATTTTGGCTAATTAGACCTTTGAGACATGATTGGTTGGTCTAAGCAGTCCGACTCACACCTGATCCATGATTAACTCTCTGGGAAAACAGTAATTAAATGCAGTGGAGGCTTTTTGTTACAATGACTTCTTGTATTTAATGATATCATATTTCATTGCTGTATGTACTAAAAAGTCCTCTTTTCTCTCGCCTCCCTCTACGGGGAGTTCAGGGTCAGCTACAAAACAGCATCCTGCAGCGAGAACACATCCAATATCTTGCTCCAGGACACTCCAGCAGGAGGGAGGCCTGCCAATAGCGGGGCTTGAACCTAAGTCCTTAATTACGCTCTAGCCTCAAACACTTCTCTGTGCTCCGTTTCTCTACCTCTCCCCTGTCCTCCTCTGTAGTTATTCAGCTGGCACTCTGACGCAGATACAGCTCCAATAAATGTAAGAGCAGAGTAGCTCTCAGCTCCCAGATCAGCGGCGTTACAGGCAGCCAAAAACAAGCAGGTCTTAGGTGACCGTGAAATGATCATGTAAAAGCAAAATGCTTGAAAAAGACATAAAATAAATGGAAAGGATGGCGACCTTTTTTGTTTCACCACTCACTACCTTTCTCCTCCACTCTTAACCTTTCTCTAATCATGCCGTTTACTTCCTTTCAGGATCCTTTTCTTACCCTCTTTAACACATCTTTTGCTGTTTAACCTCTCGTTCCCCTGTCCTCCCATTCTTTTCTCCTTCCCTTTCTCCCTCTCCCTTTTTCTCTTCCTCCAGAGCACTCCACTTTTGTTTTGAAGTGAAATGAGTGTGCTTGATGGGGAGCTGAATAGGAGAGGTGGAGGAGGAGGGGGGAAGAGGAGGAGAGGGGGATTGTGGGAAGACGGCAGGTCCTATATATAGCGGTAAGCGTGGGTAGGTACCGTATTGACAGGGAAGACACACGAATTCTATCCAAAGCGAGAGAGGGAGAGAGAAAGGGATAATGAGCCCGAGAGAGAGAGAGGTGGAAAAAAGAGACAAATGCTGATATTTGTGTGTGTGTGTGTGAGAGAGATAAACAGAGAGAAGAACAAGAACAACATTATAGTACCAGTAAAACAAGCTGATTTAAGTTAACATGCAAATGTTACAAGCTACAAGCATAACCACACTCATAGGGCCCCTATCAGAACAATTTATGTTTTGTTTTTTATCTGCCAGTAACCCTCAAGATCGAAATGTATAGCCAAGTATGCTTAAAGTTTAAACATGAACCATCACATATCTTATCATTTTCTCTATTAGTTTATCACTAGTGATACTGGACATTTGAGGCATATACTGATATCAATATTTCTACATTTTGATGATAGCAATTTTTAAAAACATTAAACTGTGGAAAGAAAGCATTTATGTTAAATAAAGTTATTAAATTTAAGAAGACAAGTGAATCCTTTGAAACCTGGAGTGACATCACTTATTTTGTGCTGCTTTCAGATTAGTATTAAGATTAAGTATTTGAACCTTTCAAACCTGAGCCAATTGGTGCAGCTTCTTTCCAAAACATGGGAGGAAAAAAGAAGGAAATGTTCCATGAATTTCAAGAAATAAATAGATTTAGAAAATTATTTTTTAAAAAGCTAGGGTAAAATGTCTGAGGAAAAAGAAAAAAAAACTAGGACAAACTGTATTTCTAATCATCATATTTACAGATTTAAAATTATGTTACATAATTTTTACATTTCAAATACTTTAGCAGTTCATTTTTTTTGTTATACTTTTTTTTAAAACAAAAAATAAGGTACTTTCCTTTTACTTTGCTCATTTTTTAGGCATTTATTTCTTTTGTTGCCCTTTACCTTCTGTACATTACCTTACTTCAAATTACCACTTGTCTTTTCAAATTCAGTCAACTTAAAATTGTAAGGCAGCCCTGACACTAACTTTTTAAAGTTGAAACAAATTCTTTTAACAGTGCAACAAAACAAAAACAAACAATCCTGACATGGATCCCCTCCATAATAAATACTTTACTAATATATAACCCTAATCCTGTTAACCAACAAATACACAGATATTGATATGTGTAATAAGATAATATTGAGTGATTTATTGCCCTAGACAATTTGATCTATAGCTCTAGCTAATCGCTTTGAGTGGTTTCAGCTTGTGGTTTCATCGGGGTGATCCTGATGAAGGCCACAAGTTGAAATGCGTTCATCCTGCAGTAAAGTTGTTCTAAACAAGTGTTGCTGGAGTTCTGACGCATTTCCCTTTTCCATGCACCTTGGAAGTAAGAAAAAGTGTGCCAGAAATCCTCCCACTGCCTGTTAAGAAGGCAAAAGTCAAGCAAAGGATCACCAATGCCGGATTATCTAACTCAATTTCATTGCAGACGCAAAATGGCAAAATCTGTGCTCTCTGTAAATGTCAAAAGCGGTGATTTTTCAGATACCCGTTGCATCCAGTTAAATGAATTCTCTATCATCTTCAATTTGACTTTGAGGTTTGGTGTGATCTGATAAACTGACTGAACCACATCAAAAATAGACAATGTCAGAAAATATTATCTGGGTGCATTTATGCCAGCCACTGACAGAAAGTATGCCGAACGCCTGAAGTCCCTAACTGAGATGAAGTCATAAATAACAGGGAATAACAAGGTAAACAAGGCTGGGTGACAACAGTGTTTATATTAGAGTATTCTGAATACATGAAGCCCAGTCGCAAAGAAATGAAAATTACTGAAAGTGACTTGATCATTCATTTCCACTCAAATGAAGAAGTGCATCCAATAGTTATTGAGTCTGCACAACGCAGTGTGAAACCTGAGCACGAAGGCTGAGCGTCTGTTGGGGATCCTCTCTTTACATCTTATTTTTTTCATTGTTTACAACAGAAAGAGAGAGTGTTGCTCCCAACGGCAGTCAGAGCTGAGGTTGTTTTCTGTTTTTCAAAGCATCAAGTACAAGAAGTGATGGATATTTCCATTTTGTTTAAAGGGAGCCATGACCACTTGCTTCTGCAAACAACTTTCTTAGTATTAAACTTAAGGTTTGGATAGTATTTATAGTCAGCTTTTATTCCTGCAATAGCCATTCAGTACATTTTCATCCTGTCATTACAGCAGGGATTCACTGGAAATGATGCAGCATGTAATCAAGTGCTACTGTTTGTAATTTGATCTCATTGACAGCAGCCTTATTGTTTACTGTTCACTCTCCCACTGCTGGATCAGTATTATGTTACTGGTAATGCAATACAAACATTTCCAATCAACCAATCCAACATTCGACTATGTAGCACAACACAGCGCAGCTCTAAGACAGCAGACATAGAAATAGTGCGTGTGAACAGCCAGTCTAATGTCGTCTTTCTGAAAAATGAGCTGCTGAAGTAGTGTTTGTTGACCCCAGAATTTTGGGATCTGTCGCTGTACCCGCCAGTAAGCATTCTAATTTCCAATAATGAATCACCAGCAAACATATAGGAACTCATTGCATATCACAGCGCAAACTTATATGGATCAATTTGCTTTTGTTAAATACGAGTTTGTTTTCTCTCACAATCATAAACACATAATAACTATATTGACTTTTGCATTAGCTTATGCTGCCTAATAATAGACAAAGTGCAGGCCACACTCCTCATCTTCTCATATACTCTGTGAAGTGGCAATCCCCTCCTCCGTCCCAGGCCTGGACAGATTCACAACACTGCTTTAGCTCTCCTTTTATCCTTCATCTTCTCTTTCTCCTTCCACCTCTCCCCTTATCTCTCTTTCTGATGCCATATCTCATATCTCACCCTTCATTCTTCCCTGCTTCTTCTACCATTCACTCTCTCAGCTTCACCCTTTATGTCTTCATTTACCTTTTTTCTCCTTGTCTTTCAGTCCATTTGATGAGCCTTTATATACCGCAGTAGTAAATGTAACTGTAATGTACTCTGAGTGAAATGAATGTAAAAGCAGCGGGAATAACATCCGCAGAATCCACATTCACAATGAGCAAGGTAAAATATAAAGAAAGCTATAAAAGTAAAGTGAACAAAGTGAAGAGATAAACGTCAAGGTAACAATAAAGCAAAGAACAATAACAGCTTTATGGGACTCTGACTGTGTGTGTGTGTGTGTGTGTGTGTGTGTTTCTCCCTCTGCCAGTCCAGCAGTTATTGTTGTTTTGTTCTCAGAGGGGAGAGGAAAAGGGGAACAGCTCTTAACTTCCTCAGCTTTAATTGCATTCACAAAGTCCGGCTCTCTGCTCCTCCACTCGAGTGGAGCTTTGAAACGGAGCCAGTGTGAACGTCGGGCATTAACTCACATGAAAAATTTTAGACACTTTAAAACAGCCCAGGTTCCACAGTTTAGGAGCTTAGTTTCTCTCCCATGGGGCCCGGTTTCTCTGTGTTTTTGTCATCTGCAAAAAAGTCCAGAAACAAAGTTTAATCTACGCTGCATTAACCGAAGAATCAGCCGAACACATTTCTGAGAACCAGAATACAGTGTTTGTACGGTCATGAAGACACAGGAAAAGTCTTGGAATTTGCATAAAGCAATTTCAAGGCCTGGAAATGTTTTCGAAAAGTAAATATACCCTGAAAGTTTTAGGAAAATCATGGAATTTGGTTTCACAAAGCTGTATAATAACACATGATGTGTTCAAGGACCATCTGAAATGGGAAAATACAAAGATAATTTCAGTTTTTTACAGTATCTGGTTGTGATAAATGGTGACATTTTTGGTGATTTTTAAACACCCAAAAAAATATGTTGTATTTATTGCCAATAAATGTTAAAGAAAAAAGGCCTCTTTAAAAAAAAGAAAAAGAAAACATGCCTTCCAAACCCCTCGAGCTACGGCTTTGGAAGGCATGCTTTCTTTTAAAATAAACTGGTGGTAAAATGAAAAGAAAACACAGCCATTTAAAGTTGTATGCCTTTCCCAAAAGCCAGCATTAAAAAAACAACCCACAAGTACCTCCCTAAAAAGCTTAAAAAAATATTTGACCTGCCTCCCACTTTTTGCACCACTCTGCCTTCTCATTAATAAAAAACGGATCTTTAGTGACACTTAAATATTCATTTCTGATCATTTTCTGAATTAATTATTTATTTAAATAATATACATTTTAAAAAGATATTATACAGCAATGAAAAAGAACTGATGAGGAGCATCAATGGTCGTTTTAGAGAATGTACGGTCTTGAAAATTTGCCAAAGTTCAGGAGAAACTCATGGAAAAGTCATGGAAATGTATTGGTAAAAACGTGCAAGAACCCTGAGAATAGAAACCAGTCCAACCAGTCATTTCCATGACGGAACTTTATCCTGTGCAATCAGTTACATTCCCACCTCATCTCAATGTGTGTCTGGTGACCGACTCTTTGTGCTGTGTTTCTTCCAATGTATGCACAATCGATACATTCCTCCCATGGGGACTGTCACACTTATTAACTAATCAATAACACTGTTCCCATTAAAGTTATTTCAGAATCAATACTGCATTCAGATTACAGCCACCAGCTAAACCGTACCATTAATATTCCAATCAACTAGTGTATGATCACTGGAGATGAGAAGCGCCTCGGAGCGGTGTTGCATTAACCACGGCTTCGATGAATAAATAAAGGTGTGTATCGCTCTGTTCCTCATGCGTCGCTGTTTACAGATCGAACCACGGAGGCCACACTGGGGCCAGCTGTTCTTTGAATGAGCGCAGTTAATCAGCTCTGGGGGGTCAGGGTTAGGGTTAGGGTTAGCTCTGGGGTTTGAGGTTTGTTACTACAACAGCCTCGGCCCAGAACTGCTACAGGTACAATGATAGGTGTCTCATATCAACAAGGGTTTGTTGCTGGTTTGTATTCAACTCTCCAGTCATTTTTCATGGTCCCAGTTTTGCCCACTTTAGACTTTCCAAGTCATGGCCGGTATTTATCAAAGGTATGAGACTCAACTTGAGAGTTAAAAAGTTCTTTCCTAAAAGTAAAGAATGAGACAAATTCATCACACAGCTAGTTAGAGTAAAGTAGTAACCTTTAAGAGCAGCTCTCGAGCGATCACATGATTAATGCATGTGTGTTCGGAGCAGCAAGTCAGACTACTGTCGATTCCCTCAGTCCTTTTATTTCTCAGAGAGAGATTATTATGCAAAAGACTGCGTGACTTTTAAAGTTTTCTTTGTGTAAACTGTTGTAGACCTCAAGAAGCAATTAATATGTGAAATTAGCAACAACCTTATCTGAATTATGCATATTGCTTCTGATAACGTTTTCTTCACCATGACCCCAAATCACATCTGATTGGGAGTAATGATGTAATCACCCCCTCCGAGTTAAAGATGAGTCATCAGCCATATTTTTATGCTTTATGGGAAATGGAAAGAAAGGAATTTTGATGCAAAAGTAATCATACTTTTTTTTTTTTGACACAAAGACATTCTTTACTCTTTGCATGACAAATGTGTTTGGTATCTAGACTGTATCTATTCATCCATCAATTTTCATCCGCCTATTAGGGGTAGAGTTGTCGGGGCAACAGGCTGAGAATGCAATGCAGCTCTTCCTAGAGCAGGCATGTCAAACTGGTCCACAGGGGGGCCGGTGTGGCTGCAGGTTTTTGTGCCAACCAACCAAGAGCACACAGTTTGACCAATCAACTGTCTGAAGACGGAGATCAGTTGATTAAATGAGTCAAGTCTGGTGTGCTGCTACTTGGTTGGAAACAAAACCTGCAGCCACACCGGCCCCCCTGTGGACCAGTTTGACATGCCTGTCCTAGAGGAACCTGAGGGGTTTCCAGGCCAGATGAGATATTATCCTTCCAGCATGTTCTGGTCTACCTTGGGGCCTCCTAGAGGTTAATTAAAAAAAAGTGCAGAAACCCAGGGTTTAAATTTTAGAAAATGTATTCCTAAATTCACTGTTTGAAAAAAGAGCTTGCCATCATCAATAACATAATAAACACCTGTTGGAGGTGAGGAAAGTATATGATTCTGCTAAAAAAAAAAGACAACCAAATGTGGACTGGTGGTGGAAACAGTAAAACGCCTGTCGCCTTTGTTAAAGTCTGATGCTTTGTTGACCCATCCATCTAGCTAGATCTCTTCCCTCGGCAGACTTTGTCGCTCGATAATGTCCTTACATCCTCCTTTGTTTTTTTGTTTTTTTTTTAATTCCTATGGCCAGTAGATGGCTTTGAGACTTAAAATTAAATTGAGGTATTTTTCGGAAAACTTTCTAAAATGACTGATGCTGTCATATATTTATTTATCATAATGCATCCATCAAGAAATGTGATCTGGCTTAGTATGGTTATCGAAAATGCAATAGATATTCTGCTGTGTGCCCACTCTGAAGCTACTTGACTAGCCAGCTCACCAAGACACTAAACTTTCACATGCCAAAGCTAAACCAAGTCACATTTAGTTGACTAGCGCATGTTATTCAGGTTCTCTTTACCAATTTATCACCCTACTTCCCGCACAAAAACTCCCAAAGCTGTTGCAATAAAAAAATGATAGCTGCTTGTTAAGACCCTCCAGATAACTGCAGTTACACAGCAGCAGGAAGAATGGCAATGGGAAAGACAACCTGTCCATCTATGGCACAGACATCCTGGTGTTCTCATCCTGATTAAACAAGAACATGTTCTTTTTTTTTTTTTTTTGTCGATTGCCGTGGCCTGTTCGGAAGAAAGTGTCCTCAGTCAGAGTGAAGTCTAATAGAGGTTAAGAAAAGCTCCACCCTGGAGCAAGCATCTGCACTCTCAGAGCCACATCCCCCCCAGCTACACACACACACACACACACACACACACACACACACACACACACACACACACACACACACACACACAGTGACGCTACCCTTCAGGTACAGTGTGTTCTTTATTGAAACAGACAATCCAACCACGAGAGGTAGTATAACACACCTCTTCAGCTGAGCACACGTGCAGGAAGCAACAGTGCCTCATACCTTCAGATATGCTCCACTTAGAAAGCAGAACAAAAGACACACCAGCATACACACACTCACAAGCGCAGAAAAACAACAAAGTAGGTCTAGGCCAAGCCAGGTCAGAGCAGCAAAGCAAAGCTAATGGATGCAGACAATAGGTGTGTCTGTGTATTTCTCATTGTGTGTGCCATATGTAGACAGACTGAGTGTGCGTTTGCATCGCTTAGAGCCATGTGTGACCCTGACCTCAACCACTTGCATGACCTCAGCATGTGCGTAGCTGCTGTGGCCTGATGGTGCAATCACGTGTGCATGTACGTCAACGTGCAGACGGAGCAAGACTTAAAGTTAGTGAGAGGTAAAGTAACTGAACTCTTACAGAAAATCCAACATACATCCCGTCTGAGCACCACCGGAAAACACTGTGAGCTAAACCCCGTCTCACAGATTGAACATAATTATAGACTGTTTGTGTTATACTTGGCCGTCTGGGCTGCACGCACAGTTTGGTGGGTTTATTATACAGACAAAGCACTGGTCTGTCCCAATTTGTTCCATTAAATTTCCACTGAGAGGAAAAGCTCACTTATTTCTAAGCAGCAATTTGAAGCTCAGGAGTTCATTTAAATGGACAGTCCATCCCAAAATCAAGCATACATATTTTTCCTCTTACCTGTAGTGCTATTCATCAGTGTGATGTGAGTTGGCGAGTGTTGGAGATGTTCGCCATAGAGATGTCTGCCTTTTCTCAAATATAATAGAACTAGATGGCACTCAGCTTGTGGTGCTCAAAGCGCCCAGAAAAATGTATTTAAAAACTAAACAGCAATGGCTTTTTCCCGAAATTATGACCCAGTTTCTTAAGATAACCAACAGAGCTTGTGAGCAGTGTCATGTTTCAACTATTGCATTTATCTGCCAATTGCATCACTGTGCAGAGGAAAGCATGCATCTGCTCATGGACGAGAGGCCCGTGCTTGTGTGAGAGGCTCAAATTAACGGCGTCCTCCACGGCGGAGCTATAACTTTCGTTAGCCCAGTGGTGCTAGGTGAGCTAGCAGAAGATTAAAGCTTTCCTCTGTGCAGTGATAGTGTTGGCAGGCGTAGTTTGGCAGAGAGAAAATAGTTCCCACATTAAACTGCTCACAGCAAGGCCTGTGAATTACCTTAAATAACCAGGTCAAAATTTCTGGAAATGGACATTTCTGTTGAGTTTTTCTCATTTTTTTAGAAAAAAGTTTTCATGTCCTAGAATTTTGAGCTTCACAACCTGAGTGCCTTGTTTTATTATTTTGGAGTGAAGGCAGACATCTCTAAGGCTGAAATCTCTTAACACTCAACAACTCACACCAAAACTATTGACTGATAAATCACACTATAGGTAGGAGGAAAATATTTGTCTATTTTATTTTGGGATGGACCATCTCTTTAAAACCTTTTTTATTTATTTACTTTTTAAGTTACACAGTTGTGTTGGCAATGGGGAATCAGTTATGGCTCATTTAGAAGTGACTTAAGTCAGCTGGGGAGATAACAAAGTTTATCAGTCTGTTTATCATTTACCATAATGTTTGTGCTTTAGAAAGGTTAACACTATTTTTGATATCCACAATATAAAAAGTCAACGACCACACACTGTTTTCCAGACTTTAAAAATAACTTGAAGGTGTTTTCTTGCAAAGTAATATCTAACTCAGTCAGTCAAGCTGTAATCTATATTTTGAATATACTCATTTGCTAAAAATATAGATGCAATGTGATCACAGGCACCAGAATTTGCACAATGGATACATGTCCTCTTCTTGTGCAGACAGGAAGTAAGAAGACATAATAATTTAGTCTCAGCACTGAGGCTCTGCTGAAACGTGAGGTAAACAGCATCTTCCCTAAAAAGTTCAGGAAAGAGAACATTCTGCACCACACTGTATGACAGGTGCTGTCCAAGGTGCTGATCCTGAGACTGTAGGAGACACAGGAGCTGTCCAGGGTACTGACATTTCTCAGTGTGGATTTGTGCTTAAGGAAACTATTTCAGAAGTTTAAATAATTATCTTTTTGAAAGATACAAAAAAAAATACTACCACTACCACTACTACTACTACTACTAATAATAATAATAATAACTATTATTATTATTCTCTCTGTGCTTATATACAATATGTGGATATATTTCTTTAAAAAAAAACAATGTATAGACTCACACAGAACATGTGCAGTGATGTATTTTTCTACAGAGACTCTTCCTTCTGCCTGGATTTCCTTACTTTCTGTTTTTAGAATGTTTATGAGTGTGTGCCCCCATAGCACTCACCAGAGGTTGGGGCTTTATAAAAAGGTAGCGACCAGCTGGCAGACCATAAGCAGCTGGCATCTAAAAGATACAGCACAAAGAAACTACAACAACAAAAATAAAAAAAACTAGTAAACCTTTATAAAAGCTGGTGCATCACATCTGGAACAAATGCACAAGCTAGAGGAAGAAGAGACTTGTTTTGGAAATTCCAGTGTAGGTTTAGCTTGGTTTGCAAATATACTGTCTTATTGTCCATTCTTAAAGTTGCAAAATGCAGAAGTGACAGATTGAGACAAGAACAGTTAAAATGTATGCAGCAAAGGCTGAAATATATACTTTATAAGTCACAAAATCTGAAAATCCAAGATCCTTCTCTACTCATGAGGCAATTCTTTCAGTACACCTATCCCACAGGTGCATGGCCACATCTTTCAAACATGAGCTCAAGTTTAACAAAAGTCTGTTTGTTAAACTCATGTGAAATCAAACCAATACAACATTCCTCTGACTTGAGCAGGATTTGCGGTCTGCGGTCTCTTTCCCCTGCGTATGGAGTCATCCTAACCTTGAATAGCAATATCTTACTGCCCCCAGATGCTGCAAAAACACATCCTCAGAGAGACATCAGAGATGAGTGTTACGTATGTAATGTACATAATTAGACGCTATCGAGGCTAAACAGACTGTCGTAAAGATGCAGATCATTTAGTGGGTTGTTGAACATGACAAAGAGACACAGAGATGCAGAGAAAGAGAGAGGCAGGAGAAAAAGCAAAGAGGACAAAAATAGAGGAACACAAAACAGATACAAAGCTGTGAGTCATGAGAGAGAGAGAGAGGAAACATCCAGAGAGCAGGAAAGAACGAGTCTCCAAAGGCTGTTAAAATAAAAACCAGCTAAATGAGTTGATTATATAAATAAGCTCTGAAAATTAAGAGGAAAACAGACAGAGAGAGAGAGAAAGAGGAAATGAAAGCCCAGAGGGAAGGAGAGAGCCACGGATAAAAGAAAGGAAGAGAGAAGTGGGTAAATTCATTTTGAGGTTTGAAATTAAAACAGCTAAATGATCTGATTATCAAAACAAACCATTTGAGTTTGGACACCAGCGAAATCAAAGAGAGATGTGGAAAAGGAGGAGGAGGAGGAGGAGGAGAGAAAAAGGAGGGAGCAAGTCTCATTAAAGGAAAATCAGCAAAACATGACATGCTATTTCCCCAGTTTCACACTGGTTCACAGGCATGCCTTTGAGCAAGACTTGAGGCTGCCAATCCAAGCAGAGCCCCGCACCTAAACTCCCATAGTGCACTGCAGATTCAAACCCAACATGAGGGTTGAAGGCTTTATGGGGAAGCAACCATGAATCCAGGGGTAAAAATCTAGCTGGTAAATTTGCGTAGCACGACTCGACTCAACCTTAAGGGGGTCTGCGCATCAGCCCAGAGCTCTTTCTGCATACATACATATTCTATATTTACATAGTTACACACTTTTTTTTGTCTTTCTTTGGCTCAGACTTCATGTCAATACATGCTCCCTCTAATGGGAACATACAACACTAAAGTCTAGCCCAGAGGCCACTTTCAGAACATGCATCCAGCTAAGCCACACCATTTTTAAACCATATCCATTAGCCGAAGGGCTGCCCACTCTATTTGCCCGAGGAAAAGAATAACACTAATTAATTTTAACAAGTGTGGCTTGGATAAAGAAAACAGCCTGAAATATTCAAGACAAAAAGTGTGTACATGTGCATGTTTCAGGTGACAATTTTATCAGAATGCTGTCGGGACATGCAGTACAAAGATCTGGGATGTTTGTGCCACCAAATTGAAATACACCAGCACTAAATATAAAATGTATTATACTTGAAGTATCAAAAGTAAAAGTGCCCATTTTGCAGAGGGGGCCCTTTTAGAGTTCTATACTTATCAATAATACAATTTCTGATGCATTTACTTGTAAATTTCTTTTTAATGTTGTCAAGGTGGAATTTCTTGAGTTACTTTGTGTACTTTTTAGTTTTAACTATACAGTATAATATGGCTTTATTACACAAAAGGGTGTGCTTTAACGTCATTTGAGCAAAAAAAAAAAAAGGATGCCGAGGTCTGCAAACGCCTTGGTTGATTATACAACTATTACCAACAAAATAAAAATGTACAGTCAAAATGTATTCATGTTTTGGGGCATTTGGCTCTCAACATGAAAACACTTTTAGCGACTGTTATCACCATTGCAATGGAAATGGAAATACTGACAAATAACTGGAAAACAATCAGTCACCTCAGTAGAATGCTTTACACCTACACCTGGATTTAGCTATTACATCTGCAAACTTTATCTGTAGAGTATTTTTAAGGTAATAGCTAAGGTGGTAGGTAAACATACATTTACAATAATTCAAGAGCAAGGTAAAGTCCTAAAGCCAAAATAATGAAAAAAATTACAAAACTCACAGCAGGTTGTTATATAATAAAATATTCTGCTTGTCTTGTCGCTTTAATTTTTTAAAACATGAGGAGCTTAATTCCAAGTTAGGATGCTGTGTAAAGTGTTACTAAAAACAGAAGGTGGTGATTTGAAAATCCTTTTAAACCTACATTTAACTGGATCCAGTCCAAAGAAGAGATATTGTCATTGAACGTTGAAAGTACATCAACATTTTATTCCGGGCTCTAAAAGTTAGACCAAAATGTCATCACTCTGAGAATTCTTGGGTCAGTTCGGGTGGATTTCCTCCTCAGACATCCTGGCTAAATACAGACCCAGAGCTTGAAACACTTTGTTTGTTGGTATTCAGAAAACATCTTGTTTTGCTCTTGACCATAAAGTTGTTCCTATGTTGCCTTTGCTCTCACCGTCTGCGTATGTACCTCTTTCAACCTGTGTCTGCAACTTTTTCAACTTGCTCCATTTGCACGGGGGGGTCCACCCTCTGCTTGCATTTTAAATCGTTTAAAAAGTGAAAGAGCAGCTTGTACTCTGTCTGTGTGGGTGCTAATAATTTGATAAGGGTAAGAACATCTTGTCTACCTTTGTGGTTCTAAGTGTAGGCACGCAGATGTGTGTGCCCCCCTCTCTGGCTGTTTTTCCCTGACAGCCAAAAACACCTTTCGTGAATAAAACATCAGGTATAAAGCCTCGCTATATAATCCAATCTGATGGCCCCAACAGCCAGTAAGGTTTGGGCTTCAGATGGCTGCTGATGGGGTTGTGCAGGGTGTATACGGAGTATATAAAGAGTGTGATCTCAGATTTTTCACTCGCTAATTGACCGTTGCTTAACCCTGTCCCTGTGCAGCAGTTGCTCACACACAGCTTAGCAAACGTAACTAGGCATGGCAAGCCGAGCAAACTTTGGATTTCTAAACAGCCGAGTAAACACCTGGTGTTTAAAGAGTTCGGTACATGTCTTTTTTAAGCCCTTCTAAAAGGAAGAGCAAAGGGATAAGAAATGGATAAAAGACTCTGACAACCAGAGCAAACTACTATAGCATTAATTTCATCAGCTAGCTACATTTTGTGAGTTTACAGGTAAAATTTAAAAAGACGCCCTTTTCACAATGGCATTTCCATAGTGAAGTGTTTCCTCTCTGTGTGGAAGCTGGTCCTGGGTGCTACTATATCAGAGTGGAGAAATGTTTGCATCTCTGTCCTGCTTTATCAGATTTCGGGAAATCTGCACCAAAGCAACCTGAGTTAAAGTTATTTTCTGAGATATTGGTGCAATGTTGGCAAAACTTTTACTGTGTATATCAAAAAAGCAAGAAAAGCTTCCTGGACTTACATGTCAGTCTGTTTGAGGTGCTCTTTGGGTGGGGATATACTAGGATTTGAAAAAAAACAAACAGTGCTTGTAGGGAACAATGATTTGCATGAATGTAAAGTCTGAAAAAGCTATAATAGCATGTAGCAACAACTATATATTAACAACAATCCTTTGGAACATCAGTATGTTTGAGAGTAGGCTTACATGCACTCAGTAAACCACCAAAAATCTCATATTCCACCAAAGTCTCGCACAGGCTAATCTGTTTAAATTTGAATTTTCATATCCCAGTTATACATAAATCACCAAATGTTATTACCATGCAAACAAGGCTTAAGCTGCAGGTGAAAACAAACAGTAAATGGGACGAGGTGTAAACATGCCTCGGTATTAAAATAACCACTTTCCATCTATCTTCTTCAGCTTTGTCATAATTGGGATATGAATGTTATTTTGGTGTGGGCGGAGGCGTGTTGAGGCGCAGCCTTTTTGGGTGGAAATAATCTCTCCTGACTTTTGTGCGGCGAGCGAGGTCAATCACTGTGGACTTAAACTTTGTACAGGTTATTTAAATAGGGCAGGCTATCTTTGTGTATGTGCTTTTTCCTTGACAGCTAAAAACACCTCGAATGAATAAAACATAATTTGTGAAGCTTCACGACGTAATCCCATCTGAAGGTCCCAACCACTAGGAGCACTGCTATTCTCTGGTGATGGACTTTGGTTTTTAATTGCGATGTGGACTGTGTGTGTAGGTGTGGGTCTGTCTGGTAAAATAAGGCTGGAAGAGCCACTCCAAAATCCCAAAATTCCAGATGTGTGTGTGCGGGCCTTTGTGTCAATTACAACTGCTGTAGATTATTATATTTTATTGTAAGAGCGTTTTCATAGCGTTTTCATATTAAAAGTATTGTTTATCTGTTGGTATCATATTGAAATTCCCAGAAGCAATCTAAGTTGGCATATGTGTGAGAGCTTTCGAGTTTATAGGTGAAATCATGTCAGGCTAACTGAAAGTCTTGTCATAAGACCCATTATGGTGCCGTAATTGACTGTGTGTGTATGTGTGTGTGCTAAAAATACATGAACTCGGCAAGACACTTTTGTCTTGTGTCACTCTCCTGGAAATTGCTGAAAGGGTGGGGTGGAGGTCTGGCAAGTTGATGTTTGGAGAGAAGAGAGATAGAGCGAGCATATGTAACAGAGAAAGAGAGAGAGCAAAGAGAGAGAGAGAGAAAGAGCAAAAGATAGAAACAAAAAGAAAGAGAGACAGAAAGCCTCTGGCCTGTTCTAGTTCTTCTTGTTTTGGAGTGGTTTAATGGCTGCCGCAGAACACACACACATACACACACACACACACACACACACGCACACAAAAACTCACAAATCATGCATTTTATGCAGCATGTAAGCACTGTTGGAAATTTTGTTATTGCAGATAAAGTGGACAAAAACTACTTGAAAGTGAAAGTAGCTAAATATAATGGGAATAAAATGCTGTGCCTGATATGATTTTAAAATAATAACTTCACAGATATTGCTAAAGGGTCAGTTCACTGACCCTTTAGCAATATCAAATTGGAAAAAAATGAAAGGGACTATACTGCTGACATTTTTAAAGCTAAGACTTCAAAACACTGAGCACTGCAAGTGAAATTCTATTCACTTTCGTTATATTGGTGTGGAGGCATAAATTTCATGTTTCTCAACATGGAAAAACACAAATTATGTATGTATGTATTATATATATATATATATATATATATATATATATATATATATATATATATAACCCTGTTGACTAGTCCTCGGAACAAGAACAGCACTCTCTGGGTGAAAATCCAGAGTGTGTTTGATCCATTCAACTCCAAAATGCAATCTCACTTTTTATGCAATGGCAGGTACTCATCATAATGCCAGCCTACGCTTCTCATACCGACACCACGGGTGACTCACTTTGTCAGTATCTGATGCTAAGAGCTTTTACTTAAACGTCTATATTTGACAAGTTAGAAGTGAGATGGGGTTAGTGGTTCTGTTGGCAACCAGAAAAAAAACACATCTGGGTAAAAAGTGATGAAATAAGAACATTTCAGTTCCAAGGTAAATTATTTTAGCAAACAAACTAAAAATCACCGGGTTAAAAATTGACCTGGTGTGGGTCAATATAGCACTGATGCAAAACCAGGTTAATTTTATGCATTGTGTGTTATGTTAGTGTTGTTTTTATATTAATATTGGGTTACTGGATTAAAACAATCTTATTTCTTGGCGGGTTTACCAACTCACACTGGCTCAGGTTTTCACTTTTTTTTTCTTTGATATTCGGCCCATTTTAAAATATACTAAACAGATATCTCATATGCTACAGTGAATGACTTTGATGCTGAATTGTTATTTTATACAGAGGCTGGAATAAAATATCTCAGTAAAATTCTGCTTTATCTGGGCACCAAAAACACCAGATGCTGAAGTGCTGAAATAAAAAGGAAAAGTGTTGATTAAAGAATCCTGAGTTTGCAGAGCCGTCCAATAATAATAATAAGTCTTACTGGAGAGTGGGTTAAATATTCTCAAAACAGAGAAAATAAAACCAAAATCTGCATGTCTAGATCCTAATAACGGCCTGCCTATAGCTATTATTTTCTAATAATTTGGGTGGACCATCTATTTAAACTAATTCAAGTTATAGAAAGCAAAGTACAACAAAAGAGTCATTCGTGCTCATATTGCTGATGGTTTACCTCCTGACAAATAACTGAAGGTCATATTTCAAACCCGAATTTTCTAGATTTAAGAACTGCAAAGAAACATATTTTCCATGGTATGACAAATGGCAGATGTGACATTTAGATGGCAGCAAACATGGAAGCTGTATCAACAACTGGCAGTAAATGTCACTCACACAGCAACTTTTAGCTGCTGTGAAAATATTAATGCATGTTTTCTGCTCACTCTTCTGCTGCTCTGCTACCGAAAAAAAAACGTAGTGGGCCTACACTTCCACCACTAGCATCGCAGCAACACAGCAGTTGGCCTGACCTCTCTCACACCTCCACCCACTGAAAGTTAACTTCTCCTGCATTCCTCACGGAGATGAGAGACGGAGAGTCTCAGTATTGGACAGGGCAATAGATAGCTCCATAAAGACAGACAGATTTGTAGTCCGGACCTGTGTGTGTGTGTGTTTGTGTGTGTATGTGGGTTTGATGTGATGGGACAGAGTTTATGAACCCATAAAGTCTTCGGGGATAAAAGTCTCGCACAATGCTACGAGGTTAAACGGCAAATAGAAAGAAAGAGAGAAAGAAGAGCTACGAGGTTCATTTAAAAGACAGAGATGACAGAATAGGACGCAGTGTGTCCCTCCCTTTCTCTCTCTCTCTCTCTGTAGACGTGACTGCTGCTGTTTCTACTTTGGTTAAAAGCCTGTTCCTCCATCCCCTGCCTAAAAATCCTTATGTAAGCCCCATCTACTGTGTGTGTGTGTGTTTCTGTGCGTATGAGCGTGTGCTTTTGTATTTTCATGGATGTGTTTTTGCTCACTCCAATACATTTTTCAGTGCAGACAGTATTTTTCCAGCACTGGCCACCTGTGTGTGTGTGTGTGAATATTTAGGTGACGTCTCTTATACGAGTCTGTTTCTCTGTTATTCGTCATGATGCGTCTGCATAGGACGTTGTATGTATAGACAGCATTTCAGTGTGTTTGTGCAGTCAGAAACACACTGTGGTAGGGATTCACACACAAACAGACACACAGTGCACTGTTGGATTTTAGAGCAAACCTTTCTATTCCATGAACAGTAATTTAACTAGGGCTGTACCTGACTCAGAATTATTTCAATCAAATCAGAGTTGGCTGTTCAGTACAAATATTCAGCCATTCATTTTGTTTTTCCATATAAAGCTTTACAGTTTGAACAATACTCAGCGGGTGTTCAGTGTGACAGCCGAGCAACAGCAAATGCAAATGCACAGCAACACTTCATCTCAAACAAAAGCCACAGTGTCATTTTAGGTTTCTGTGAACTGTAAATACACCACTTCTAAGCAGAAGAGAGAAGATAATGTTATCTCTGAGCCTTACAGTGCAGAGTCTCTCTTTCTCTGTGCCGCTGCATCACGTCTACTGCAGCCTTTACCAAAAAGTAACGTGACAGTCAAGAACAAGCAAAGTCCGCAGCAAAGTCTGGCGACCAAAATGTCCCACAGCACACTGACCAGCAAAAAACAACGACAACAACAAGACTACTCAAAGCTGTCTCATGCAACTGAGGAGTCTCCAACTTATCACTCCGACTTTCAGGGGGCAGCCCATAATTGAGCCCATGGTTTTATTACCGACTTTCAGAATCAGAGTCAGAATCAGAAATACTTTATTGATCCCGAGGGGAAATTGCCTGGTATTATTATAAATTTGCATATTTTATTTATTACTATAAATTTGCATGTTTTGTTTATTACTATAAATTTGCATATTTTACCTCATAACTGTAATTTTCATACATTTAAGTTTAATTTTAAAATCAAATTATTTTAAAATTTGTAGCTTGATTTCTAATTCTCCATGGAGTCACTGGTGTCTGTTCACTGCAGTAAACAATGACAATCAATTTGCAGAGACTGGAAACATAGGTTTATCCAAAGTCCTTTTAATATATTTTAATTCATTATTTATTTATTTTTATTGTTAATATGACATCATCTTGTTGATTCAAGAAAAAGAAAAAACACTTTTTTTTCCAGTTAACCCACAACACTTTCTCACTCTTATGATCGTGACCTTTCTGACAACATACTGTACCTTATGAAAGCAATGTTCTTTGGCAGAAGATCACCTTTCAAATGTCAGTATGTTCAGAGTGGCTACTGGGTAAGTCAGAACTGAGCACTGAGACTTCCAGTGTGAACGTATCACTATGAGCTCCAATCTAAATTAATCATCAATCCATCGAATATTTTGGTTTGGACCCTAAACATCATAATAATCACTTTCAAATCATTTTCAACAGCTTCCTAATCCATCCAAATCTTTAGCAGAGGTGGTTCAGACTGTTAATGACAATGACGACACTGAATAAGTTTTGAAAACCAGAAAATATTTTTCTTAGACTTGTCCAAAGGCAAAATCCTTCTAATACTGTAAAGAACTTTTTACAAAACGTAGCTGTCACTCTTTGGATTCAATGTCACTCCATATAGGCTAATCATCAAATAAACTCTTTAGTTTAAATCTCTACTAAATCCCAGCTGAGTCACGGCCCACTTATGAAACATAAGTACACAATTGCCAAGAATATATAACTGTATGAAATGCCTCACAGCAGAAATGCTGTGACTGCAGCAACTTTTTCATAAAACATACTAGATTCCTTATTATGACTTTCTCTTTCTTTATTTAATTTGGAAGAATCAAAGGCTCCTTTGAAACATTATAGCTCATTAAAAAAATCGACCCAAACTAAGGACTTGAAGAATCCCAGCCTGACCATCCTTGACAAAGTAGCTTGAAATAGCTTTTTAAAGTATGTTTTGTTAGTCAAACTCTCTCCCAGAGGCCTCTTTGCTTTTCCACTTCTAGTGTGGAGGAACTCAGAGCTCTTAAGACTTAACTTGCAGCATCCCAAACTGTGAACACTGCTCTGTACAAGACTAACAAAGAAACACAGGGAAAACACAAATTATAGCAATAGAGTGCTGTTCATTTAATTCAGCACAAATGCCAAATTCAACAACTTGTGTGGCTGCAATAATTGAGAAGTTAGAATTCACTTTCAAGTCAGTGGCTCCAGATTCAGCTCATGTTGTTGCTGAATCACAAGAACCAACAAACGACATTATTAGCATCAAAAACAACAACAGCCTAGACAGAGGCAGCATTCAGCTTTTCATTAATATTCAGGACGCAGGTGGAGGACAGCAGCCTGACTTCACTGTGGGGGAGTAACACACACACACACACACACACACACACACACACACACACACATACATGCGAACATGAATAATAGGGGACTATCTAAGTGTACTATCCAAGAGGGAACCTTTATTAGCAGTCATTTTAAAAATACAAAACTAGAATTGAAAATTTACTTTTGAGGTCTTCTTTCACAATATTACTGCAAATGTGATTTTACAATTTTTAAAGAAATTGCCAAGAGGGGACCTGAAGCCTTGATGCGGCGATCTGCCTATCAAAGGGGACATCCATATACTGCAGTCAAACTGGTTTATCCTGGTTCTCTCACCTATAGAGTTTTCTTTTCACTAAAACTTCATTTGTATCTTTAAAAATGGGTATGTAAACTTTATTGCTTGCAATATATCAACATTTTTTGTGATAATAAATATTACAGAAATAATACTTGCCAAAGCAAAGTATATCTTTTAAAGAAGGCTCCCATAATCCTGTGAATTCAGTTTTATCTTACTTAGTATTTACTGTTAATAACTTTATTGTTGTCTATATATATATATATATATATATATATATATATATATATATGTATATTTAGACCAGACCAATTGTAACTACCAATGTATCACCAAAATTCAGAAAATAAATCTATAAACGAGTAACATTATACATAAAATGATCAGCAATATAATTACTTATTTTAATAAATAATATATTTATTTTAATTAATTAATCACTATAAAATGATTTAACACAAGTCTGTGACTAGACCTTAAAAGCTGTTTGCTTCAAAAGAAAGAAATCAAACTGACATGACAGATGAGCTCAGGTCCAGAGAAAGTCAGTGGTGTTTCTGGATTTTGTTGAATCTGGCTTTCACTTAGCATAGTAGAGTCTTAACTTGCATTTATAGATGCAGTGATGAACTGTGTTCACTGTCAGTGGTTTTCAGTGTCCCCAAGCTCATTTTTAGATATCATGTTGGTATTTAATGCAGTGCAGCTTCATGGGTCAAAGGTCACTTGGCCATTCATTTTGGTTTTAGCCTTGTCCTTTTATGCAGAGATTTCTGCTGTTCTCTAAATCTTTTCATGCTATTATGGCAGATAGTTAATGGATTTGAACAGCAAATATCTTGTTTTGTAATGTATTCCTTGTGTTCACATAGTTTTTCAGTGATGGATGAAACACCTGTATGTTTGTTAGTGTATTTTAGCATTATCTAATCTAGACCCCATTCAAAGATGTTTGTTTTTTTAATGACTACAGTCTGTAACACATACTACACACACTGGCATGCAGCATTGTCACAGTGCACAGAGAGTGTGCGTAAAGTGAAAGGCACATAATAAATGTTACGATAAGTTCACAATGACACTCAGCTTTACAGGACTTACATTCCAGTATTGTAAACTGAAACTTTTCTTTAGCACTTAAAGTTTAACTGGTATGTTAGTGTTTTTGATGGGCATTGAAATGGTGATGAGCCACCAACTACTCATCTCAAAACCATCACAACAGGATACACATCTATGAATGGGCCTTCATAAGTCGACTTCTGTTTGTACTCTTTGAACTTTGCACTCTAAAAAGAAAAAAAAAATGTCCACACTCCATTTCCTTTTGTAAGAAAACTAAAAAGGAGTTTTAAATTAAAATTATGTAACATCAAACTTTGACTTGACCTTTAAATTGTTCAATTTCCAAAATACTTACCTGACCAGTTTTCACAAGGTGAATGTCAATCAAGTTTTCAATATACTTGTGTTCTCAGTCTGTACTTAAAGAAATGCAACTTGTTTGTTGGTGCACATTACAGAAGAAGGTCCACCTTGAGTAGGATATAATGACATGAGTCCACTGTTGGCTACATAATGTCACAAGTTCCTTCTAGATAGCACGGAGTGACGTTCACACTCAACCATGTAAAGCACATACAAACATATTTAATAATACTTGTAAAAAAAATCCTCATCTGAATAATGTTACATTTCTTCTTCAAATATGATTTGTTAGTATGTTTGTGTAACAGAATATAAAGGCTCAACTTTAGTGGCTGGCTTAACCTTTTTTATGGCTTGATACTGTATTAATGGGAAAATTATGCCCATTTCTAAAATACATACATATTATTTCTATGATCTAAGGCAGTCTAAAAAACATTAGTAAACATGGGCAACTCGCCCCATATCCAAAAACTGGAGTGCTTGTGATGTCATGTGATATAAAGTGTAGAGTTGCCCATTGATATGAAATTGTGAAAGATTTTCTAGATGACACTGAGAACAGCCAGAACAATGTTATAAGTATATGGGAACATTTTCTGTTTACAGAACTGACAACACCAATATAATAAAGTTCATTTGGGTTTAAGGATAACAAACATTCTGTTGGTCCCCAAAATTAGGCTCTCGATGAGCAGAAGGAGCAGCTCCAAACTTTATACTTCATGACATTACAGTCTGAGACTTCTTTCTAGTGTCTAGATCAGAGATATCACACATACTGGCTGATCCCTTGGCCATGGAAAAAACATACTGGAATTCCTACTTTAGATGTTCACCTTTACAATGAAGGGTTTCCAGAAAGGACCAAACGATATAAAAGTCAGCAACAGTATTTGCTGATTAATCATAAAATAGATTTATTATCAGACTTTTACTGGAAATTCCCATTAAGAGTTAATACAAACACAGGATCTCTTTTACAATGTATGTGCAAAGTAGCTTTCAATTTATATGCATAAGAATGCATTTTCTTTGTTGATCAACATTACAGAAAAAGGGCCACACATATAGAATAAAAGCTTAATGTGGTCCCAAGTTGGCTGGTACATAATGACACAAGTTCCCTTTTGGATAGGACAGAGTGATATTCACACTCCACCATAGATTAATGAAAAAGAAATAGAAAGGTGCATTTTGTAAAGAGAAAAATATCTAATACAAAAATGTATCTATTCAGTAAAGCTTCTCATTGTTTAGTAAATTGGCACCAGAAATGTTGCCATTGTAGCTTTTTAAAATAAAGGCCATATACTGTGAACACAATTATAACTTGTCTTAATATTCACTGTGACGTGACAGATGAGCTCAGGTCCGGAATTTGGCAGTGTTTCTGGATTTTGTTGATATCTGGCTTTCACTTTGCATAGTTAAGTCTTAATTTTGCATTTATAGATACAGTGATAAACTGTGTCCACTGTCAGTGGTTTTTAGTGTCCCCGAGCTCATTTTGTGATATCCTTCAGTCATGTTGGTATTTAATGCAGTGCAGCTTTATGGGTCAAAAGGTCATGGCCATTCATTTTGGTTTTTAGCCTTGTCTCTTTTATGTATTTCTCATGTCTTCTGAATCTTTTCATGCTATTATGATAGTTCATGGATTTGAACACCGAATATCTTGTTTTGTAATGTGTTCCATTGTGTTCAAAATGAATAGTTTTTTAGTGATGGATGAAACACCTGTGTTTGTAAGTGTATTTAGCATTATCTAATCTAGACCCCATTCAAAGATGTTTGTTTTTAATGACTACAGTCTATAACATATACTACACACACTGGCATGCAGCATTGTCACAGTGCACAAAGAGTGTGCATGAAGTGAAAGGCACATAATAAATAATATAATAATACTAAAACTAAAAAACTAAAACTAACTAAAACTAACTAAACTAAAACCTTTCTTTAGCACTTAAAGTTTAACTGGTATGTTAGTGTTTTTGATGGGCATTGAAATGGTGATGAGCCACCAACACCTCATCTCAAAACCATCCACAGCAGGATACACATCTATGAATGGGCCTTCACTAGTTGTCTTCTGTTGACCCCATTCAAAGAGGTTTGTGCAACCCAGAACTAAGTTTTTATTATTGTTATATCTATTTTTGGTTGTTTTTGATAACTATAGTTGGTAACACATAGAGTTGTAAATTAGTTGGCAAATACAGGGCTGGTATACAGCATTGTCACTGCACAGAGAGTGTGCATGAAGGCATGTGAGATTGCTAAAATAAGTTTACATTGACACTCAGCTTTACAGGTCTTTTACATTCCAGTGTTGTCAACTGAAACAACTCTTTAGCACTTAAAGTTTAACTAATGTTAATGTGTTTCTGATGGCCATTGCATTAAAAAATTCAGCCAAACAGAGCCACTGAGAGCCAAGATGCCCTACTGCTTTAGAGGGCCACTTAATAAATAATTACCTTTCAATTATTTCAGTGATATTACATACATGTGGTTATTATGTCACTTCCCAGCAGATGTTTCTTCATGTGAAAAACATGTTTAACTCCTTTTTGAATAGATTGTAGTCAATTGTGCAATTGACACAAATGTAATTCTGTCTTGTATTTCTACTCTTTACAGTTCAACATTATCTACCCAACATCCATTTGTTTAACACAGGACAGAGAAAAAAGCCATGTTTCAGTCAGATACAACATCTAGGATAAGGAAGTAAGCAACCCCTGAAGCCCAATGTGTAATGTCCTCACGACCATAACGACTCATCGCCAGCTAGAAGAAACCATCCTTTGACTGCAGAGAATCAACGCCTGACAGATTTTCACAGGCTGACTTGCAGAGAATCAAACCCTCACCCACTGCAGGTCACTCACTTCTCAGTGGCAGCAGTCTCCACTGTTCAACACTCAAAGTTAGGATCTGAGAATCATATGGGTGCTGGTCACTCCACCTCTTCAGTGTAGAAGAAATTACATATTTTGTCCACTTCATCAACTGAAGGCCAAGTAAATATAAAATATATCTATAAAACTGTGTGTGAATGTAATAAAGACAAATTGCTTACTAAAGAATGCACAAAGCCACTGAATCAAATGTACATAGATCATACAAAAAGAATAACATTTTTTTTCACACATATGAATACTCGGCCTCTTTTAGGGATGCATCTTACTCCATAAATGTGGTAATTTTAGTATCGTCGGCATCATCTTTCTGAAGCTGGCAATACTGTATTATAGGCATCATTAATAATTTGTTAACTGACTGTTAATTATACTTTTGTCAATACTCCTTGATAACCAATGAAGAAAATGATAACTAATTAACTTACCCATTATAAGTAATGTTATAGATTGTTATTTTATTAGTCAAATACCAAGACTTATACAGTCTTGTATAAAACATAAACTAAGTATTAATGGTTTCCAACTAATTTGTAAACCTTTGTAAAACAAAAAAAGTAAATTATACAATATAAATATCTCTTGGATATATAGACCAAATATTATAACTTTCTGTTAACTATTAATAGTTGGCTTGAAATCTGTTTACATAAACATTGTTTGGATGGTTTCTATAGTTGCAACTGCTAATGGGAATAAACTGTTAAAATGTTAACAAACACCAAGTAGCAGATCAAAGAATACTATTTGGAAGACCATTATAAAGTTGCAGTAGCTAGTTAAATCTTTTGAGTCACTTAATAAATAATGTCTTTCAAGCACTTTGTAAAGTATACATAATATCGTTGCCCTTCATTAAATTTTTAATAGGTTACAAAAGTTGCAAAACAACAATAACCCACTACATTTATCTTTGGCTCAAAGTTGCATGTCAACATTGACTTTCTGTTCATATATGTGTTTAAAATGATAATCACACAATCAGGACACAAACATGTACTCTTTATGTAGCTCACCTATAAAACATTTAAAAGGGCCAAATTAGTTTTACTCCATACAATCAATAACCATTGACAACATTTTAACTATCTAAATAATGTTTGTAGATGCTTTACAGAGTATCTAATTCTGTAGTATTGTTTTTACCTCTTTAGTTAAAACAGAACCTTTATTATAATTAGAATAATGAAATGTAAACTTGAGGCAATAACCTGTGCAACATCAAAATGGTATGTCATGAAATAACAGATGTAATCATTAGGTAACTGAATATGTTCAACTACTTAAATATCCATAATAGTACAAGTTTTGAAAAAAACAGCATTTAAAATGGGAATTAAAGTGGAGAATTGTATGCTCATCTGCATACAATTTCAGGGTGTTCTTCCCAATAATCCAGGGATGTTGTACTAACCAAGATAAGCAGTGGGTGCTACTTGTTAAACCCAGGATGGGGAATAAGCCACGTTTCAGTCAGTCTAAATCAGATACAGCATCTTGGATATGAGAAGTTAGCAACCCTAGCTCAATGTGTCATGTGCTAACGACCATCGCCAGCTAGAAGAAAACCATCCCCGCACTGCAGGGAATCAAGGCCTGAGAGATTTTCACAGGCTGACTTGCAGAGTCAAACCCCTCACTCACTGCAGGTCACTCACTTCAGTGGCAGCAGTCTCCACTGTTCAACATTCAAAGTTAGGATCTGAGAATCATAGGGTGCTGGTCACTCCACCTCTTCAGTGTAGAGGAAATTACATATTTTTGTCAGCTTTCATCAACTGAAGGCTCATAAATCTAACAATATATCTATAACACCATGTGATTGCTTACTTAATCAATGCAGAGCGCCACTGAATCAAATGTTTAACATCTTAGAGATGAACAACAATTTTCACAAACAAATGAATATTTAACTCCTTAGGGATGCATTTCGCTTCCATAAATGTGCTGGTAATTTTACATGTCAGTGTCATCTTTCCTAAGCTGGCTGTTAACAGACTGTTAATTTCACTTTGTCAATACTACTTGATAACTAATAAATAAATTGCAACTACTGATGGTGCATTTGATACTGATACACTACTGATGGTATATTGTTAAACTGTTAAAAAGTACCATGTAGTGGATCTTGACATATTATTTGGGAGACCATTTTAAGTTGCATTTGCTGTTTTAAATCTTACAGTCACTAAAAATGCTTTGTTTCTCAGCGCTGTTTTAAGCATGCATACACGCTTTGCCCCCATTAAATGTTTTATAGGTTAGAAAACTATTTATTTTCATATAAGTTCAAACTGATTTAGTGACCAAACCTTTTAAATTTATATCACTGCAGCTCAAATGAAAAGGGTTCAGGATGTGAAAATGGACTACATAAATTCAACATTACAGATCAATAACAAAACCTATGTTACAAAAACTACAATAATCCACCATGTTTTTCTTTGGCTCAATGTTGCATTCTGACATTTTATTTCTGTTTCCTGAATATGTTTAACATGATGATCATTATCACTCTTACTCTTTAGTTTTGTTTTACTCCTATAGTTGAAACCAAACCTTTTATTATGATTAGAACAATTACACGTTAACTTGGCACAATAAACTATGTAACATCACAATGGTTTGCCATGAAATTCATGTAATTATTAGGTGATTAAATATGTTCAAATATTTAACTATCCAGTCAAAAAAAGTACAACTTTTGTATCAGTATTAAGCTAGTGGGAATTTGAGTGAGAATTATATGCCCAATCTGTAAACTTTTAGGATGTTATTCCCAATAATCCAGAGATGTTGTAAAAATAAGCACTGTGTGCCACTTGTTTAACCCAGGACAGGGACAGACCCATGTCTCAGGCAGTCAGAGTTGGATGTAACATTCTAGCTAATATAAATTAGCATCTCTGAAGCTTAATGTGGAATGGCCTATTGACCATCGTCAACAACAAAGAAACCAACCCCACACTGCAGAGAATCAAGGCCTGGCACAGAGCTGCACACGCTGACCCTCACCCTCTCCAAGTCACTCACTTCAGAGGCAACCTTAAAGGCACATGGGTGCTGCACACCCACTCAGTCAATGTGGAGGATTGTTTAATGCTTACATCATAAACTAAAACCCTTTAAGGAATTTGAAATTCTTCAAATAAACCAAAACTGTGTTGAATAATAATAAGTCCCTCTGGTCACTGCAGCATGCACACAGAGAGATGGCAAATCATTTAATCCAATACAAAATGAGTAGTCAGCCTCCATTAAAGACACAATCCATAAATGTGCTGGTAATTTTGCATGCCAGTACACCCATTTAAAAACTCTCAGTTCCTCTCCTACAACAGAAGACTTTAAAGGTCATGCAGCAGACAATCCAATCCAAATCTCTCAGCGTTATTTTTTTTATTTTACTTGAAAGTGAATCCTATTTTGATTCTAGTTGTTTTAGTAGTTGTAGTTGTTTTGGTTTTCTTGAGATCTAGTAATGTGTATATACAATTTTGTCTGTCTAATGCAGATTTAAGATTAATTTAAAACATTGGAGAAAAATATAAACAAAACAAAACAAAACAAAACAAGAAGTGTCATTTTGTACAGGCCAAGAGGGGACAGAAGTGTGGACTGACTTTCCTTTTAGAATTTAAAGTTAAGTACAGCCAAAAGTACAGCCAAAAACCTATAGAATTTGAAATAGTTCATCTCAGCAGTTGAACAGAGGGTTTCAGAGGTTAATCATTCCTCTAACTGACATATCCCTGTAACTGAGACAAACTGATTGCTCACAAAACCTCCCATATTATAAATACCATTAAAGATTGCTCTAGTCATTTATATCATGATGGGTTGTCAATGTTTTCAACACAAGGTAAAAAGACACACTCTTAAACAGCAACTCAAAACTTATTCAGGTGCACGATTCAAAAAGCAATATACGAAAAAAAAACTAAAATGATATTTCTATCTCAATTTCCTAAAAATAAATAATTTTATTATTACATTTTGTAAGATTATTTTCTTTGAACAATAATGCATCTAACTTCTTTTCCTATTCTTTGTCATTATCCATGTTGAAATGGGAATGTCACTCTATACTATATATCTAAGATGGAACTTGTGTCATTATATACCAGCCAACAGTGGACTCATGTCACTTTATACAACTCAAGTGTGGACCTCTTTTCTGTAATGTGGAGCGACAAATAAAATGGATTCCTATAGTCAGCACATACATTGGATTGCAACCATAACAATAAATGCCAAATTCAGTTGATTCCTGTGAATTCTGGAGACCTGCAATTTTGTCAAATCACTGCAACTATACAGAATTCTTAACTATTTAAACCGGTTAAAATCTGATTTTCACTGTCGCCTGCCCACAACTAATCCACTCAGTTCCTCAGTTGCCCTCTAAGTATTTCTGACTGGCTCTGATGTTTTACAAAGAAGACTTTTGGACCAGCAAAGCTATTTTTAAATTATTTGCTTCATTTTATGCAAATATTGGCTCTGAAAAGGCATCATTCAATGATGATGAAACTTTATTCCTTTTATTAAAAATAATAACATTTTTGTTTTAATATTCTTTCCCAATAGAAAAAAAAAACTTGAAATCCTCAAAAATAAAACCTAAAACTTGCATGGCATTTTTTGCTTGTAAAACTGTTAAATGGAAGTTTTGAGTACCCATCCATATTCTCAAGTGATGCTAGCCACGCAAGATGTATGCAGATGTGCCTGGTGCTGTCTGGCTGTTCACTGACGTATAATAACAATGCCGCTGGCTCTGTCCGCTATGTTCTCATCTCACATCATCCTGCCATGATCCAGATTGGATGCAGGTATGCCAAAAGCACTGACAGAGGGAATGTATTTGAAAAGTTAACAATGAGAATGGACTGGGTAGGCCCCTTTTAAACACACAGTGTCAAGCTATAAAATGGTAAAGACGTCCCACAACGGCTGAGCCTTTATATTCAGTTACAAAAATACATACTTACAGATCCTTTTAGAAGCAAAAAAAAATTACATGATTTAGTTTAGATATATTTACAAGTAACTTGTGTCATTATGTACCAGCCAACTGTGGACCCCTCTGTTGCTTTATACTACACAAGTGTGGACCTCTTGCCTGTAGAGTAGATCAGCAACAAAATGTATTCCTGTGATTATAGAGAAACAAAACATATGTACATTGTAAGATTGACGGAAATCTAGTGCTTCTAGTGCATCTAAAAACTCAAAGGAGTTTTGGAGGATTGAGCTAATCTCAAGGTTAAGTTAAATTCTGATAATAAACTAATTTAAGCACTTCATTAAAATTAGTAAAGATCTTGCTGGTATTTTCTCTCCACATTTTCTTCCTACCATTATTATTATTATTATTATTATTATTGTTGTTGTTGTTGTTGTTGTTATTGTTATTTCTCCTTTCTTTAGATTTTAAAATATTTCCTTGCCCTCTGGGAAGCCAGATGTAAAACAGTGTCAAGCTAGATGGTTAAGCCATCCACTAAAACTGAGCCTTTATAGTTTGTTATAAAATATTAGTTATAATTATAATAATCACAGTCATTGTAATCATAGTTGAGGAATATTTTTTGAATTATTTAGGTGAGATTCTTTTTGTGTAAGTCTTATCTATCTCATTTCATTTATTCTTTACATGGTGGAGTGTGAACGCCACTCCATGCTATCCAAGAGGGAACTAATTGTCATTGTGTACCAGCCAACAGTGGACTCATGTTGCATTATCCTATGTTTGGACATGTTTACTATAATGTGCACCCACAAACAACATACATTTCTATGAGTACAGACTGAGAGTGTATATTGAAGTATATTGAAAACTGATTGACATTCAGTGCTCTGGAAAACTGGTCAGGTCAGTATCGCTAGGACTGAACAACTTTAAAGGTCTAGTCAAGGTCTGATGTTACATCATTTTACATAATTAAACCTAAGAAGAAAAATCTTACTGCTGATCATTTTATGTAAAGGTTTTATTCTGCTTGGATTATAGTTTTCTGCTTTTTTAAGGCTCTAAAATACTGATTTCTCTCCTGCCTTCTGGGTAGCCCTTTATTTTAATACAGTATAGAGCTTAAAACTTATGAAATCACCTAAAGCCGCTTCCTAATTTTAATGCAAAGACTAATAACAAATCATGTTTCAGGAGACTGGTGTCTTTATTAACCCTATCATGCTATTTGTATCATATTTGATACATTACATTCTGTGGCCTTCATGTCACCCACATTAACATTACTAAAGCCTGTTTAATCTAGCCCATCTGCAGTCTGAAAGGCTGCTGGGGGGAGTGGTGTTAAAAGCGACGTGTGTGAATGGGTCGTTCAAATACCTGCTCCAACCAGGAGGGAGAGCTCTGAATATGGATATAAACACTCTCACACACTTTGGTCCCTCTTGGCAAAATCTGAAAAAATTTCACCAGAGGCCACAACACATGATTTTATGATGATTTAGAGCATGTCCAAGTGGGGACTTAAAAATGTCCCTGTTAGTTTTGTGCGTTCCCCTGTTGGTGACTGTGTAACGATGAGTATGTTCCCTGTTATATATATGCGCTGAGTGCACACACACACACACACACACACACACACACACATACACACAGTCGCTCTCCTTGAACCCCTGTTCTGAGTCCTGCTTTCATCAGAACACCAGAGCAGCAACTCATTGTTTTTCAGTCGCTCTGCTTCAAACTATGCTGGTCTACTACTGAAGCTCTCTCTCCGTCTCTGTCTCTCTCTCTGTCTCTCTGTGTCTCTCTCGCTCTGTATGAAATGTGAACATTCTGTTTTTCCAGAACTACAAATGCAATGTCCTCCTTTGTGATGTCTCTTCCCTTGTTGTGATTGAAACTCCCAGTCGCTGTTGGTCTTGCGTAAAATGCCAGATACCAGCTGGTCAGTGCCATTTTACCACGGCTAATAACAATGTTTGTGCTACTGTTTATTCTTCAGACAGCTAACCAAAAACAATTTTAAAAATATTTACTTTAAGGCTGTATGGGAGGGTATTATTCAACAACTTGCAAAACTTTAAAGCAAAGTAAAACTATATGTTTGTATTTTATGGGAGAGACTATCAGCACTTTGAAAGTGTGGTTTGTTTAAATGTGTATGTGTTGCTTGTCATTACTGTAGTTGTTTCCAGTGTTTGAAGGTGTTTTTTCAGATAATTATTTTAAATATCTTTAACCCAAGACAATTCTTTGCGTGTTTTGTCCAGCACACTAAAAAAAAGGAATCTTTATTAAAGCCACACTAGGTGGGTTTCCATTACAGATTTAATTTGCGCAAAATCTAAGTAAAACAAAAAATTCAATTCTCTCAGGGATCAAAGGGCTAAAAACTTGTGAAAAGCATCTTAAGGCAGCACAAGAAAAAACAACTTTGCTCCAGGTTTCAAAGGGTTAAATGGAGTTATGCTTTATTCAACCCTTGCTAAACAAACAATTTTTAAAAACGGAATATTTTTGTTGCCCAACCAACAATTCAGATACCATTAGTTTCCCTACCACAGAACAACCAAATATTACAATATTGTGATTTATGTTTATGCCCAACTGCTCTTCTTACCACTCCGGCAACAAGAGCTCACAAACTTGATGAGCTTTCCAGTGGTGAGACCGGTGTGATCTTGCATGTAGCAGTCAACGAGGTGTACAGGGATGTGAAGTAGACAGGATATGAACTTTTCTCTAAAGCCGTCTTTTTTACAATCTTCACACAACTATTTCCATCGCTGACTGTGTGTATAATTGAGGGCAACACCATTCATGCCTATAAGGAGAATCTGTGAGAACATTTTTTGCCTTTATTCCCATGTGTATGATTCATTGCACTGAGACTACAAAGACCTGCAAAAGGACAAAGAAATCAGAAAGGCGGTGGGATGCAGCCAGGAGCAAGCAAAGCTGACAGTGTTTTTGCCATTTGGAGCAGATACAAACACTTTTGCCATTCAATGTACGATGGTAAGTATTTCAAGCAAACTGAGACCCTAAATAGGAGTTTTGTCCTTCACACATCTCTGAATAGAAACACATTTATTCAAAAACCTACTGTGTGGAAGTTTGTAGACTCTAAAAAGATTGTTGCCCTTGGTTTGGTATTGAATTGTACAAATGGACGTGTGGAGTTGATAGCAGTGACAGTGAGGCAAACTGTGAACAAAAACATTACGGTGGCTGTTCATTTCTATTCAAGCGTGGACAATTTAAGTATGTCTTATAACTATTTCACATTTGTTAAAGGTTCAGTAGGTAAAATTGAGCAAAAAACACTTTTCTTTATCACAAGCCGTAGAATAGGATATATTTTACTGCCCAGCGGGAGTAGAAATATGTCTTCCGCCCACCAGACAAAGGAGACAACATCATAAAGAGCAGACGTCACGATGGCTGTGAAAAGAAAGACAGCCGACGGACAAACTTCATTTGTCACACAAAAAAGACAAGTAAAGAGCAATTACAAGAAGCTCATTTTGACTTTCAGTTTGTCTACTGGTTACTTGTCTTTGCTGTGTACGCTTATTCAAAAAAGTATTTCACCAATATAAAAAACTCTCGCATAAAACCAAGCAGTGTTTTTTTGCGGTAAAGGAAGGAGGGATATTTCAGCACTAGATAAATGGCAGGAAGTTCACCACAATTCATCTACACATACCTACACTGTTTTGATACAAACCTGGTTAAAAATTAGCAAAGAATCCCTTTAAAGTTAAGGATCTCAGTATATCTTCCAGTTTTCATTCAGGTATGGTGGGTTCCTGCAAATGCCAAAAGGATCACTATGAGAGACATTTTTTCCACAGATGTCTCATGTACTACTATCTGGATCTATTAACAGTTTTAGCAAATATGACAAAAATAATTTTATTTTATTTTTGAATAAAAGTTACCCACTGAGCCTTTAAAGTTGCAACAAAGCTCTCTTACAAGGACCCCTAAAAATCCTGGGACTACCACCCGTAAAGTATTTTCCCGAAAATCTGTGACTGATACCAGCTTCTTGATCATATGTAAGAGAAGTAAGAGGTAAGAGAAATAGTACTGGAAATACAACACAATAAAGATTTCAGACTCCAGACATTAAGAAGCCAGAATGCTAAAAATGTAATATTGAGTAATTGTTTCCAGCATTAATCTCAGACACTGCCACTCTCCTCCTTCTAGCTGTTCGTGATAAAACCTTCATTCCCTCACTTCCTACTCCTCTGTTATTTCCTTCCCCCACCCCTCTCCACCCCTCCCTCCCTCTGGACAGCAAAAGCTCTTCTGTCTCCCTGAAGGTCTACTGTCAAATACCCGCTTACCTCGGCACTCTGGGCTGATATGTGTGTGTGTGTGTGTGTGTGTCCCTACAGCTCTACACCAACCGGCCCAGTACTCCACTGTGTCTCTGGGATTTGACAGTTTTACTCAACTCTGTCTTTAGGGAAACACACACTAGGATGAGAGGGCGTGCACAGGGCTTACTGTATAGGGGGAAGTGTGTGTGTGTGTGTGTGTGTGTGTGTGTGTGTGTGTGTGTGTGTGTGTGTGTGTGTGTAGACTGATGCATGTGTGTGTGTGTGTGATGGTGAAAGCTGGGGAACCCCCAGAGAGCTCACAGCTCAATCGCACACAGCAGGAGTTTCAAAAGTTTTTTTTTTTTTAGAAGTAAGATCGCTCATGCAGAGAAAAAGGTCATTAAGGAGCACAAGTACCATGCAAGTATCAAGAAGACTGTAGATAATACATGGACTGTATATGAAGACAACTATCAGCGCTGTTTAATCACATAAGATTGCAAATGAATAAAGCCCTCAAACACAAATAAAAAGAAAAAAAATATGTATATATATATATTTATATATATATATATATATATATATATATATATATATATTTATATAAAAAGCAAAAAAAACCAAAAAAAACAAGAGAATAATTAGCAAAAAGGGAAAAAAGTAACAAAGTGAAAACAGAAAGATTTTTTTTTTAATGTGAATAAAATAGGGGATTGATAGATAGATTGAATTCATTAAAAATGTGAAAAAAATGAACCAAAATCTTATTTTTCTTATGCTTTGTATTTTTCTCTTCAAAAACCACAATGGCACATTGCACCTTTTAAACAGTAGGGTAAATATTTTGCCAAATAAATAAAAATTTGTCAAGAAAATGAAATGTCATTGACAGTTTTCATAGAGTTTTTTTTATTTTTGCAGCTGTGCAGAGTAAGAGAATCCCCATCATATCACAGGTGATGATGAATAATAAAAGGCCTAAATCAGCTCAGATCAGCAAACAGAAGCAATGCACACTGTAGCTCCCACAGCCTTGACTGTGACAGTGTGTGTGTGTGTGTGTGTGTGTGTGTGTGTGTGTGTGTGTGTGTGTGTGTGTCTGTTTTGAGCAGGCCAGCTCTGTACCACTGTAAGTCAGTGATAATAATGGTGGGATAAATGTTCCATCCAGATCTGCCTCAAAATCCTTGACCCTTATTCCATGCAGGACCAAACACATCAATCACTGTAATTACATTCAGTGGATATTAAGATGAATGGTGGGAAGGTACTATGTTAAGATATTTATTGATTTTGATATAATGGCAAAATTAGATTACTTACTCACACATTCGTAGAGCTAATCGTGTAATGAGCGTCTGGTCACAATGCTGCAGTATCTCTCAGGCTTTCTGCTCCAGGACATACACTGTATCTAACCAGGCCAGACGCTCTCTGCTGCACATGACCGGATTAACCCGGCAGGCCACCCTGGGCCAGAGAAGAGCTCTGGGCCCCTATCGAACCACCAGTCCTCCAACTCTGGGCATTATGTATGTACCCTCTCACCTTCAAGTGCCCAGTAAGCAGAGTGCACACTGCAAACCTAACATGGTAGCTTAATTATATTTTGCCTGAGGACCCAAAAACTAACTCGGGAGTTAGAATAGCATATTACATTCCCCCAGGTGTCTTGATTTAAACCTGCCATAACCTTTTTCATGTAGACTCTACTCAATTCGAAGTCTTACAGTGACTGTATATATATATTTAGTTTGCCCTGATTGGAAAACGTTACCCTTTATGTAGAGTATTATGAAGTCACAGTGAAGTTGACCTTTGACCTCTTGGAATTTAAATGTCATCATCTGATCCTCCGAGACATTTATGGGAAATTGTCATATTAGAAAATTATTTCTTTTGTCGTGGCCAAAAACTTGTTTTGTGAGGTCAAAGTGAGCTTACAAAACACAATTTAATCACCTCATTATTGTGCCAAATTTAAGGAAATAATTCCCTCAAGGCGTTCTTGAGACATCGCGTTCATTAGAATGGGACAGAAGGACGGTCAACCCAAAAACACAAATGCCTCCAGCCACGACTGTCACCGGCAGGGAGGCGTAAAAAGACCAGACTTATTGTTGTATGCCAACACCTCCTGGCACTCAAATCTGCCAAAACGCTCTGGAATAACAGCATGCAAAATAAAAAAAAAAAAACCCCAAACCCTCCAGCCCACTATTTAACTGAATCATTTTACCCAAGACAAAGTAAACAAAAGTTATGGGATGTTATTCTGCATCCTACACACCTAGCACACCACATTGCCCTAAAACTATGCTGTTACATACTGCATGAGGTGCCACCAGCTTAGCATTGTGGCCATTAAAGTGAATATAATTAAAATATTTATTTATTTATTCACTGTTAATTATTCTTTAAAATTTGTTTCATTGCTGTTATTCTTATTTAACTTCTTATTTTCATTTATTTATTTTTTAAAAAAGTTTTTATTTTCCTCTTTATGTCTGGCTGTAAAGTTATTAATGACCCAGTGAGTGGGAAGCGGAAGGTTGGGTAGGAATTTGTTTCAGATGTATCAAGTTCAAGCTGTATTTGCTTTTTTGTGATTTATTTGGAAAATAAAAAAGACGGATTTAAAAAAAAACACACAAAAACACAAAAAACAAAAAAAGCTTATTATTTTCACAGGTGACTAAACAATGGTGTAAAAAATCTGATCAACATTTGGGCTCTCAGCTTGCAAACATGACAAAAATAATAAAAAAAACACATATTTGTAGCATGGTAAGGACATTTAAAAGTGCTTTTATCATGCAGCTGTTACTGAATTAACTTCACATACAAGCATGTTTCTCACTCTCTTACTTTTCACAGTTGCACTTAATTTGCTGCTGTCCCTGCTAAAGGAAACATCCAGAATGCACTGCAAATTCAGCACCCTGACCCACATCCAAATCCACTTATTCATCCACAGGAGGCACCCAGCAGCTGGCTAGTTTTGCTCTTTATTGTTGGCTAACCAAAGCTGCCTTGCACAGTCTCACTCCTCGACTGTTAGCCACTGAGCACTCTCATTGCAGCCGGATAAAACAGCCAGTGTAACAAGGCCTTGAGGGCTGTGATGCTTTTAGAAAGTAGGCTGAGAGAGTTACTCATAATTTGGCCTTTGGAGCACTGAATTATGAAATGAGGTAGCTCATTTAACCTGTCTCAAGACAAACTGCGATGCAAGAAGCGATATGAGCTCACCACAGATGACTGTGATTGTTTTCACTTGTTTTAACATCGTCAGGCTAAATGAGACATTGACATGCTTGTTAAGTGCAACATTTTGCCGGAGTATCATGGTATTCGGTGCAAAGATGTTTGGAGGGAGAAAAAAAAAAAAGGGCTCACACTGAATCAGAGTTTTGCCTGGGGGGCACAACTGAACACCAGGCCCAGCTTTGTGTCTCTGTTTCATGCTAGCATTAAAAACACAGCTTGGCTCCTACCACAAAAACAAAAATAGATAGCATGCTAGCACGCTAACATTAAATGACCAGCCACCAAGAGACATGAGGGGGACCAGGATTAGCATGCAACCCTTTAAGTTCACATCTGAAACATTATGCTGCTAAAAATAGGTCAGAAGGTTGTTTAAACTCTGCTCCGTGGCCCTGGGTTCTTCTGCAAACAAAAGACGAAAGGACATTGTGATCCAGCATGGCCGCACCGTGTATTTGAACAGGCAAGGTACGCTCAGTGTGATGCAGAACATAATAAAGCACAGGCATGGTGGAAGCAGGAGGTGCACAGACCGCATACAGGATACATGTTAAAACCAAAAACAAGGAAAAGCATATCATCCACTGTACAACAGATATCAGGCCAACAATGCTCATAAAGGCAAACACAGACATGAAAAAAAAGAGCTGGCCAATTTTGTCACATGGATGCCTAAAAATGACCTTTTATTGAATTCTTCTTTTTAATGTTAAGAGTGAGTTAGTGGTTGTGGTAGAATTGTTTTGAAGTAAATTTTGAGGTCACTTAGAGCCTTGGACCAGATCTGCAACCTGACTAGGAAACATATTTAAGAGTAACTAAACCACTTTTCTTTTCAGTGAAAAAGAAATATATATGGGTATTCAGCCCAGTCTCATTCTGAAGTCATCACATTGTGACTTCAGCCAGTGACCGTGCATGTTACTGTTTTCAAAGTCTTTGATAGCCTAGCTAAAATATATCATATGTGACAAAAGAAAGATGAAAATAATTGATTTCATCTTCATTTCCCATGAGCCTCAACACTGCTTGAGACTGTTTTAATGGTACAGTGTTGGTACTTCTTTGTTTCTCTTACAGTAAATGCATTTTTGATCTCAGAGAGACTCCATATTAAAATGGCTGAAAGAAAAGTTCTAGGGGGAATGGATGGAAACTGTAAGCAGCATGCTGTTCCTAATGAATACTTATTTGATCAACATTAAAAACTGCAGTCAAGCAGGTAGAAAAACACAGTATAAATAGCACCACAGAGGGATAATGTAATAGAAATAGAAGTATGTGTTTATCTGCCTTCATGTCTGACAGATGCACTCTCATGCACACACACATACATTCATGCAAACGCCCCCATCCCCAACATACGCACACACACACACACGCACACACGCACACAAGGTCCGTGCTTCAGTGAAGTTGTCGTCTCAGCACAGTTCTCTGACAGCCTTTGGTTGTCATGAAGATGATGAGGTCAGAGGTTTGGGGGCGGAGTTTGATCCTGATTGACAAAGACAGCCCTGACATAATCTCTACCAGTCAACCAGCCTCCCACTAGACCTACTGTGTGTGTGTGTGTGTATGTGGCAGGGCAAAAGACAGACTGTGTTCAGTGTGAGTCCATGTGTCTTTCTGTGGGCTTGTGGCTGCGCATGTTCGTGTGTGTGTGTGTGTGTGTGTGTGTGTGTGTGGGCAGCTGTGTATGTCCAGGGTATATCATAGCAAAAGAGGTGAAACTGACAAAACTTGAAGAGACTTTTTGACATATATCTCTTTATATATGTGCACAGCCATCTATGTGTTTCTTTGGGAGATAAAGCTATAGTGAAATGGAGGAGAGACAGATATATTTTGACAAGAGATTCTGTCAATCTTTTCGTGAGACCTTATCTCCCCTCAGGATTCGCTCTGCCCATCTCTGTCAGAAAAACACACACTCACCAGACACTGGATCTGCCCAAATGCTTCTACTGTAAAACATGTTGGATGTCTATTTTTCTCAGGGTAGGGCAGCTGGTGAGGCGTTTCTACACTGTAATATGTAGGACTCTAACTTTAGCATTTTCACTTTATAATGAGATCATAAGCATGCTCATTGTGATACATTTGCATGATTAGAGCAAACAACCAAGACCAACCACTGAGAAGTCTCTATCAGCACCGCAGGCTGCTGAAGGAATCACTTTGAGCATGTTAAAGCTAAAGATGACAGCAGAGGAGGTGGGGTGACTGGAGCTAAGTAGGCTTATGAAAAATGTCTTAATTTAGAAAAACACCTATCATCTCCACGATGGTCTTATTTGTTCATGGTAATTACATCTGTGCATCACACTTAATTAGAGAACTGATTTATTTTGTTCTTTGTAATGCAACACACATTTTCATTCTGGGATAGCCTCTTTACAAGAAGTACTTAAAAAATAGGATATAGACACATTAACCAGCAGTCAAAGCACAAACAAAAGAATAATTAAACAGAATTAATCAAATAATACAATTTAATGCTGAATTAAATACAAACAAGCACTTTCCCTCAACTCCGGAAAACGTTAGTTAATCTAATAGTATTGTAGGAGAGCTTGTAGGAAAAATTACAGACCTAAAATAACAGACAAATCAAATGTTGTCAGCCAAGGTTTAAAGCCATGCTAGCAGCTCTGTGAGGCTGTACTTTGGCACAGCAGTGCTTTGAGCTAATATATCATCATGCTTATATAGTATATTTACAATAACCATTCCAACATGCTGATGTCTAGCAGGTATAATGTTGTCCTTCTTTAAGTCAAGTCAATGTTATTTATAAAGCCCATTATCACAAAACACAATTTGCCTCAGAGGGCTTTACAGCATATGACGTCCCTCTGCCCTTAGACCCTCAAACTCCCCAAAAACAACCCTGTTACGGGGGGCAAAAAATGGAAGAAACCTCAGGAAGAGCAACTGAGGAGCGACCCCTCTTCCAGGACGGAAAGACGTGCAATAGATGCTGTAAATAACAATTAAATTACAATAATGAGAAAAAAGAAAGAGAAAGAGAGAGAGAGAAAGAGAGAGGGAGAGAGTTTACCATCCTGGTTTATCATGTAAGCATTTTATATGCTAATAGGAAACACACATAAGGTACAGCTGATGTTGATGGGATTGTTATTATTTTTGTAGGTATTTCACTGAAATTTGACCTGGTGATTGTTCCAGACAGTGGCGTCGTCCATGGCTTAAGTCCCTAATGTTTTATAAATAGCCCCACATACACTAAATACAGTTTTCATAGATAGCCTAAGAATAGGCCTAATAATAAAAACACACCCCAGATAATAATCTGCCATTGCAATATTACTTGTACTTGAATAAATGTACTTAGTTTCATTCCACCAATGTTAACATACATACATGCATTTAACCATTTTTCCAACTCTAGTCAGTGCATGTTTAATGATAGGATTAATTTGATAGGAAGTAATTTGTACTCAATATGAGTTATTGACAACTTGTTCTCATCACAATTGAGAATTAACAGTTATTTCAGTTCATCCTCAGGGAACATAAATGTGTGTGCCAAATTCAAGAGCAATCTATTCAGTAGTTACTGAGACATTTCCCTCAAAACACAAATGTCAACCTCTATGTAAAAAAGTCAGGGGTTCTCAGGAGATCAACAAAGTCATTAGCATTTATGCTCTGGAAACAAGGAATATCCGTATCAAATTGTGTACCAGTCTATTTGGTAGATATTGCGATATTTCATTTGATAAATCAAAAGTTTTACTGACTGGTGATGCTAGATGAAAAGTCAGGGGATCACTACAGTCAGGATTTATCATCTGGGGGCCATGAATGTCAAATGTCATGGACGACTTGTTGATGTATTTCAGTCGGAAACAATTGGGTGGAACGACCAAAAGACCAATTTCAGCCATGCCGTCAGTATGGAATTTATAAGCTGCAAAACGTAATAAAATAACATAAATGGATACACTGATAAAAGTACAAATAGCTTTCTCCATGACAAGTGAGCAATCTCTATCTACTGTGGAAAACTGTGGGATAAAGTCAGAAGCAGCTTGGCTGATGCACTCCTCAAGCAATTATATCAGAAGTCTGTAACACACAAACACATCCACATTGAGATGTCACACACACAGAAACACTTGTGTAACGTGTAAAACAATATGTGCCTCTCTGCTTGTGTGCACCTGAGTGTGTGCGTATGTGTGTGTGGCATATAAAGGCTGACACAGGACTGCATTATTCACTGGATGGAGATCAGTTTGACCTCCAGGTTGACCTGTTTTTTTTCAGATCTGGCACATCCTACACACGCGTGCACACACACACGCACAAATATATAACTAAACTACACTCATTGGTTTGACAGAGACACAAATGTACTACGCTGATGAAATGTTTGTAGTTATGTGTAAATGTTTGTGTGTGTGTGTGTGTGTGTGTGTGTGTGTGTGTGTGTGTGTGTGTGTTTATGAAAGCTGATACCAAAGCTGTGTGGTCTCAGCAGATCAATATTGTTATTCAAACAAGCAGGATGAGACTAGAAAGCAGTCCTTCTCTCCCTTTATTTCTCCTTTACTCTCTCCATCTTTCTCTTACCCCTCTTCTCTCACTGTTCTTCCATTCAGCCTTCTCTGTTTATCCTTCTGTCCTCCCACATTCAATCCTCCATTTCTGACTTGTCCTTTTCCTGAACCTCCATCCCTCCTTTTCTCTGTCTTAATTTTCTCTCTCCTTCTCCCCATTCTCTCTATGCATCCTCGCCCCTCTCTTCCTCCCACAGCTTTATCCTCCTCCATATGTCCTCCCACTTCCTTCCACATCCATTCCCTCTTTCCATCTTTCCCCCATCACCCCATCCTCCTACCTTCCCTCCATCCATTTCTCTCTTCATATCTCTCCATGTTAGCCCAGGGCAAAACTAACGTTTAAATCCACCAGCCACTGTTGCAGCCTGCACACTTGGCTTAACATACATTCCAGTAAAAAAAAGACGACGCAAAGAGATAAAGATCACAAAAATACCTTTTGAAGATGCAATCCGCTCCTGGATAAAAGGTTTAAAAAAAAAACAAAAACTTTTTACTCCCTCCCATGGGAAAGCTGAGTGGCTAAATCTTGAAGTGTGGAGTTCTGAGGTCATGACCAGGGCAAACCAGTGGCTAACAATGGAAAGCCAGCTATGAAAGGACAACATGTAAATCAGACAGCTCTACTATTAAAAGAAACATAGTATGATGTCAGTGATATCCTGTCTGGAAAACTGCAAAGAGAGCCGCTCTGATGTCAGGGTCAATCAGGCCATACCAATAAAAGTTCAAGTTAAAACTGCGATATGTTCATCAACACATAATATGAAATCTTCCAGCTGAATGCAAGGTCTGAAATACTTAGAGCTGTCAGTTTACATAAATTATGTGTCTTGTTTGATCATAACTCTTGTAACCATCATCTTTAGTGGGTGTTTCAGAGTCACATGAGGGCCTGCAAGCAAGGTTTTATACTTTTCAAGCATAACATTCTAGAAGAAAACTATGATATTACAAGTGTTTTGTCTTTTACAAACTTGTATGAGATGAAATAGGATTTGTGTTTTGTCTTTTACAAACTTGTATGAGATGAAATAGGATTTAAGAACTTACAGAATTAAATCATAACTTACATAATCAAAACACTGCAAGTAAACCAAACTTTTTTTCCAATTTCAAACAGGTGTCTGATGAGGTTAAATGAGCCACAATTCCTGCTGTTTGGTGAAAACTTTTCAACACAACAAGCAGTAAGAAAATTTTCAACTTTCAGCAAAATTACCTCAGACTGATGGAGTTTTCACTGCCTGGCACTGAACTCTATGACATCCTCTCAGGGAGGAAGCGTATAGGGTTTATCTTATTACAAAGGCTGCATTTTCTGCACTATGAAGCATCAAAAGATCATCATAGAGATCTGATAAGTGTGAATGACAAAATGAAATATACTATGGTGAAAATGACTATTCCACCTTTTGTGCATATTTTACAATTGAAGGAAAAGTAATAATCCACTTCAGGCAACTGTTTGGGCTGAATAATTTCTATATTACAAATTAGCACCTTGTGGAATGAAATGAGAAGAAAGAAAGTGCCTCATGCTGCTGTCTATCTTGTGACAACACAAACCTCATGTTTACATGATGGATAAATGAAACTTACAACAAAAGTATGTTACAATGTACAAAACTTAAACCTGTTATGAAATATAATGTGACCAAATAAAACTGTAAAAACTGGAAAAAAATCCACAGTCTACGTAAGTGAAATAGTAACAGATCTTACAGTTAAGAATATTCCTATCCCTTGTGGAAGCTCTTTATTCCTTATAAAGTTAAACAAAAGGACATACAACCTCTTCTTTCAGACAGTAGAGAAAAAAAACAACCATTTTCAGGGACCGATGCAGCTGTTAAATACAGAGGGCATGGGTTGTATATTGTGTGGGCTTGAGAAATCAAGAACTTCATGCCTTTGTCCTGCAGGTTCGTAAGTTTCTTGCAGGGAACATGGTAGGTCATTCACCACATGAGCTAATATGAGTATACTGTATGGGGTCACCACTATATAGGCCAATATGGACTCAGATTCATTATTTATAGCTGCAGCTTCCAGTTTGCACGACACCAGGCCAAGTAGGTGAAAGTATATGAAGATGATTCACATGAGCACCTGAGGGAAAAATACATATTCATACAAACATTTTGAAAGTATCTTGACTCCCTTTACACCTTGCAATAAAATGTTTTCTAGGTGGTCAGTTTGCAATCAGCAGTGGAACATGGAAATAAATTTGTAAATGCTCCCAAAACCCATTAAAGACAATGTGTTATCGGATCAGTCAGACCACCTTTGGAAGTGGACAGAGATGCTTTTAGACCACATTGAACACAATGTTTGGACTGCTGGGCACCATAGACTTTGGATTGCAATATGGACATACTAGGTGTATATGTAATCAGGATAAATAGTACCTAAATGCAATGTGGATACAAGACACAGTTTAATACAAGGTGTAAAGGGGGTCTTTACTTACAGCTAATGGGAAACAATGCACCATGTCCAAGAATCAGAGTGAGGATATGCTATAAAAGGTGGAAGCTCAAAAAGCCAAACATCCCAATTTTATTGTCTTTTGAACTAGTCACTACCACCTGCTTTATATGGTGCTGGAGAGAGATATGAGGAAAGACTAGAGAGTGGGTGGCAGGAAGTTATGACTAAATGGTTCGAGGTTGCAATAGAAATGTCAAGACTCATCACTAGACAGCCATTAATAGCTCATACAGACAAATTGTAAAAAGGCTAGACTGCAAATGAGATCCTCAGAGCTCTAATGGACTGTAGGTGTGATGTAAAAGGAGGCATCCAAAGTAAACCTTTCAATTTAAAACTGGAAAAGTTAAATATGTGTAAAATGTTCTTGCACCCTTGAAAATGGAACACAATGGTCAGGTTAGAGTCCTTTGCTAATTTAGTATAAAAAATTAGACCTTTTTTCATTTTAAGTTGCCATAGTAGGAAAAGTACACACACATCTAATGAAATTAACAACGGCTCCCTTTTATTTAGGTGCCAGAAAAAACCCAATATAATAGCAAGACCCAGGAACTAGAACACTTCCATGGAAAGCAGCTACGATGAATGTTATTAGGTACACCTGTGCTCGCTGAATCCTAATGTCCACCCTGAGAACATTCTACAGAGTCTTTAGGTGTGATCATGACACTGGCATCATCTACCATGACTCATTTCTCCTCTCAACTACTTTAGTTGCACCTGTTCAGAGTCCCCTGCTTATCTGGCTACCTTACTACCAGCCGCTGTCCTGCACAGCTGTTCTTCAGTCAGTAAGTAGAAATTAATACAGTTCACAATCAGTGAAGTGAAAATCCACCAATTTTACACATCAGTTTAGGCTTAGTCCATTCTGACAATGTTTTTTTGTTTTTTTTTAAATGCTGATTATTGTATGCAATTTGGCAAACAGAGTTTACATACAGGGTTCTTGGTCACTGGAAAATTACTTTTTGTAAAACTTACTCCGGTGTGAAGACTTTCAGAAACTTTCTGAGTGTATGCCATTATATCCTTAGTGGGTTATATAACACACAAAGCACAAATTAGTTATATGAAGCCTATGTCCCATTGTCACGTCATGTATGCAACTTAAAATAACTCAACATTGACTTTTGGTTTCACATGGGACACAAATACCCATCTTTTGGGTCAAAGTCCTATGTTATTTGACCCAACCACCACCCTGACAGCGTTTCCACAAAGACTCAGTTGCTCTTTATACTACATCACTGACTTCTTTCTTTTCTTCTTTCATATGAGGGCGCCTGCAGCATGTCGAAATTATAGCCTCCAGACTTAACACACACACCCACAGGCATGTGTGCACAAACACACACACGCACACACATGCACACACAAACACACACACACACCAAGTCATAATAATGCCTAAAATGCTGTATCAGACGATACTGCCACTTATTTGAGACATACAGTAATTTCAACACTATACCAGTCACTGGTAAAATTATTCTGTATTGCATTACAATTTTTATGCAGGGAGAGCGGAGAGAAAAAAAAGTTGCACAAGCACTGTTTTGTGATGTGACCGGAGCTGATAGGAATCCATTAGTGAGGACGTCATGAGGTCTGGACCAGAGTCGCCCACAGACACACAGCAGTCAACGTTAGTCATCGTCATACATGACAAAATAAACAACGCAGACGGGACTTTGACACAAGTCATCACTCCTGAGAGAAAACGCAAGAGCTGAGAAAGAGGATAACAACACTGCAAGGGGTTAGAGGTTCAGTCCCCCATACACAGCAAGGTATTAATAGCTCCGTAGTTCCCACAGCCATCATCCCTGCTGTAAGGCAAAGGCACTTTTGATACAAACCTACAGCAAACAGCAGAAACTGAGAAAAAAAAAGAAAAGTCATGTCAGGTAAGGAATTTTCTTTTAAGACCATGACAATTCATTATATTGATGTAAACACATCATGAAAAATGCAGTGTTGTCTCAGGGTTTAGGAGGACAGGAGATAAAATACCTTTTTTATTTTTCTCACATGATAGTAGGAAGTGAAAAAATCTTTTTAAGTCAGAGGAAGGCATTTATTTAAAGGGTCTTGGAAAGAAAAAAGATATGAGACAAAAAAATCCTTTAAAGTGAAGAAGAAAGATCAGAGTAAGTAACTGTTCACGAGTGATTGTTTTGCTGTGATAGCTGCTCTACAGCTGTTTTTGCGTGCTCTATCTATGTGTGCATAAGTGAGCATTTGTCTCTCTGAAAGGTTATAGAAGTACGCATGTGTTTAGAGAAACTTGCCTGCGCAAGACGGGTTTTGCTGCGACCTCTGTGTCCTTCTCTGACCAGAAATGACTCAGCAAAACATCTGGGACAGCTGTAAAAGCTCTCACTCTCTTTTCCTAGTTTTGTCACTGTGGGGTGAAGCAGGACGACTTTTTTTTTTCTATTTAGAGGCCGTCGTAAAACAGAAAAACCTTCATTGAGTATTCATACACAGCGAGACGGTTTTACTCGTAAGACCATGTGCATTTCAATACTACATTTGAGACCTTTTGAAAGAGCGATAAAAGAAAATACTCCTTTTCAGAGTTTTACATTCTAGATAATTATTTTCATAAACCAAAGAGGAAATCAAATTTCCAACAGGATACTCAGGTTAACGCATATTGTGTTATTGGCCAACACTGAAAACAAAACAAGAGCAAACTATGCGTGTGCCTTTTAAACTATGCGTGCCCTACAAAACATGAACAATGGAGGCAATAGCAGCTATAATTTACCATACAAAATTAATTTCAACATAAATGTATAAAATTAATGTTGGAGTAGAACAGGGGATGAGTAGATCTATATTGCAAACACGTTTTTTTCTATAAAGATACTCTGTGTATGAAGTATAAAATACATGAATATTCTCATAATAAGTATCAAAAACTAGTAGGAAAAAATTGAGAAAACAGAACTTGTACAGTAAAAAAATATTATTAACAGAGAACATATAAAATATACTTGTCTTAAGGAAAATGATGGAAAGGGGTTGTCTATCTATTTCTGTAATATTAACACTTCACTGAAATAATAGTATTGTTTTATTTATTTATTTTTTTGCATAATTGTCATTTATTTATTCTATCAGTTATGTCAGCACTGAGTTCAAAGCCCCTAATTCTTTGTTTAAGTATGAAAATATACATTCTAATTATAAGGGAAACAACAAATCTCAACAATGAATAGTGATTTACACAAATATGTACATATGCAAAAAAAAAAAACAAAAAAAAAAAACATTTATATCCAAATCTATTTCCAAAGTGATTTCATCTCTACTCTTCACATTTTGCAGTTTGGAGAGAAGCCCAAGCATTACTAAAATGATGCTGGAGGCAGCCTTTTGCACTGTATCTTGAGGGTCAGCAGAAAGAAGGGTGGTTGGGTGTAGGCAACATACTTCTTGGTATTGCTTGGGAAAAGCTTTTGGCTGTTGCTTCAAAACAGTTTTGAGTGGCGCAAATACTGTAGTCGATGTATGTTGGTCTTAAACACTGGCCTCCTAGGTCAAGGTCCTGTGTCTGTTGAACCCATCCACCTCCAATCCCACCCACCCTGAATGGACCTTTGCCATGAGCTTTTAATAATGACGTGGATGGGTTTACATTTTTGGAAAGCCCGGTGCATCTCACACAGATGCTAAATCACGATACAGCCCAAGCGGTGTATTTTGATGACCTGGGGGTGAAACTAGGCTGCTGTTTCAATGCATTAATGCATTTTTGCACTGCATGGATGTATGCACTGTATCTTTCTGCCTATTATCTGTTCATATCTGTCTCCCTATCCATTTATGTATTGAAACATTCTGTTGAAAATTATATTGCAAATATTTTTGCCAGGTTTTGAAAACATCTTTTCTTGTCATGGCAAAAAGGGCCACTATGCGGGAAGAGAAGAATGACATCACAAACACACAGCCTACAGAGCTCCGCCAACTACTGATATTTCTATCTGAAACAATATTGCCAAAGCTGAATGCAAAAACCAACAAAGAGCAGTTTATACATCCACATCAAACTGAGATGATTACTCAGCTGGCATGAAAACTCCTAAGTCTTTTACACACACAAGCCAAGGACACACAGTGTAACATAAAAGCAGACCTTCACAAGCACACGAGTACAGTCAACTAACACTCAACAAACTGAATATACTGCACCCATATACACCACTGTGAAGCTTATATCTGAAAGCTGTGAAAGAAGTGTTTTTGTGTGACACTGTTCTATGGGAGCATTGTCTATTCCAGTCTTGTGTGTGTGTGTGTGTGTGTGTGTGTGTGTGTGTGTGTGTGTGTTTGCATGGTGACTCACTGTACAACAGGTGCTGATTACACCTTAAAAAAAGTGATATTTAAGATTCTTCTCCTCTCTCTGAAACACCACCACTTCCATTTGCCAACCGTCTCCTCTCTAGTTGTGAATATTAAATAAAGCATAGGTGGCAGAGGAGCGGGGAGCAGTTCTCAACGTGCCCTCTGCAACTGTCACACAATGCTTGAAAAATGACGCGGTTCAACAGAGCGTTTGTGACCCTAATTATAGAGGAGCCTTGATGTACGTGCTGTTTGGGAAGTCTTTCAAACTTGGTGAAAAACAGCACTAAGTGCAGTCAAAGTCATCAGAGAGAGCCCGACATTGCCAGAGGTGCCGAATCAACGGAATGACCTCCACTCAGCGCAACTGCCGCCATCAACAAATATCAATGACTTTTCTCAATCATTAAAATCATGATTATAAAACAAATGTCGCGATTCGAAGCCTGTTTGATAGGATTTGAGTCAGCTGCAATAAAGATCTTACGTTTTTAATTCTTTTTCTATTTCCATTTAATTATATAATAATATTTTAAGTGAATTTTCATGTCAGATAATGACATTCAAATGCCCCAAATATGGTGTCGGCTGCCATACTGAAAAGGACAGCAAACAGGCAGCGATGCACTGGGTAATATTTCAGCCAATCCAAAGGAAAAAGACTTTTTTTGAAATGTTGGTATTTTCAGAATTATAGGTCCATGCCCCTGTAAATGAAAAAGGACATAGCTTCAGTAACCAGATATAACCAAACCTATCTTGCGCATTGCCAGTGCTGAAGGAATCCATAATTAAAAGTACCACAATCTGGGCTTAAAATGAAAGCGGAACATGCCTTTACATGCCTAAAAACTTCCCATTGAAATTGAATCAGCCGAGTCAGGTTTAAAAAGCTTTTAAAAACCCACCTGTGCAGACTGGCATTTGTATAACTTTGTTTAATATGTATGTAAGTATGTATATGTATGTGGCGGCATGTGTGTATGTATGTATGTATGCAGGTATGTATGTGTGTATGTATATGTGTATATAGGTAATTATGTGTGTATGTGTCTATATGAATGGATGTGGAAATGTGTATATGCATATGTATGTATATATGTGTATGTGTGTATATGCATATGTGTGTATAGGTATGTATAGGTTTATGGATGTGTATATATAACATTTTTATTTCATTTTCTGCAACTGATGTTTTACTTTGTTTTCTCATATTTTATGGTATTGTATTGTGAAGCACATTATGACTCTAGTTAAGAAAAGCGCTACAGAAATAAAGTTCATTATTATTTTTATTTTCATTATTATTATTATTATTATTATTATTATTATTATTATTATTATTATTATTATTATTATTATTATGCACTTAGATTAAAATCACCCTGGGTCATTTGTATTTCTCTAAGCCAATCACGATTATGTTTAGCCAAGAATGTAGTAATGGTGCCCTTGCAAAATAGTGTTGGGAGGGAAGCTGTTTTGGTGGAAAAAAGGGTCAGTCTAAAAATCATCGCAACTGTGCTCCAATTTAAAGTCCAACAGCTTCAGGTCGGTTCAGGTCATCCTCCCTTCCTGTCCTTTACCCCCTTAAGTCCTCTCACTTTTCTCTCAGATCCTGTTACTGTTTCATTCAACTGACCAAAATCATCAAAACCCTCTCTGTTCCCCATTTAGGGTCCCAGAAACAATCAATTTAATAATTTGTGTCAGTACCAGAAGAAGAAAACTGTATCAAGACTCAAACCTAGACTACATGACTGGAGAATATGTGGCATTTTTGTAGGATACTGCGTTGCCTTGTCCCTCAAGGCTTTGGCCATTCAAGATTTCCACAGCACATCAACAACATAAGCAGCTTTACACTGACAGCAACACCAAAAGTCTTCTTAGCCTGATATTCAAACATTGGGGAGCTCAAGATATTGACAAATGGTTTGATAACCTAAATATGTTGGGTGAAGTCAGGATGTATTTCTCCATAAAACAACATATTACTCTCTTTTTTAAACAGAAATCTGACTTTCCATGACAACCCAGGGTAAATTATGCCAATAGAGCTGCTTTCGTTTTATAACATGGCTTGACATGACCGTTCCCATGGAAACAAAGTCAGAGCCACCATGTGCTCGACTCATGGGGAGGTGAAATGGCTTGCCATCAATTTGTTGCTGGTTGGCCTTTTTTGGATAAGCGACCCTTCCTGTTGCAATGGACTGCCTTGGGCTATTCAGGGATTCCCAAACTTTCTTATCTGATCTGGACTGTAGGCAATCTTTCGTATATCTATGATGCGCACCCTTTAATGTCTGTATGAGACACACAGCTGTCTCCTGGGAGAAACTCATGGCACCCCTTGGTTAAAGTTGGCAAACAGCTGGGGTTAGGTTTAGGCAACCAGGCTAACTGGTTAAGTGTAGAAAAAAAAACACTGTGTTTTGGGTTAAAATGAGTACATAGCATGTCATAAATAAATCCCGTTAAAGACGTAAGTACATCACGGACAGTCATAAGTTCCGAAACATTACAACAGCATTAAATTAATGTTGTTTAAACTAAAAAAATTAACAGCACTGGCTTCTGGTTTTACACAGGACATGAACAGCAGTCTCCTGGCTTAAAGTCTGTGTGTGCTTGACCACCATCCTTACAGCCCGCCCTACACGGGCATTCTGACTTCTTATACTACATCAGTTACTGAGTCTTCAATTTTCCTGCAGATTGGTCAACACTGTAATTAGTTGTAAGCCCAGTGTGTCTTATAGAGACATTTATGGTGCTTTTGGCATCGAGAGGTCTGACAATGCGTTGATTTTTGGTGACTTTACACAAAAAGGGTGCAATAAGTGTCTGAAGTGTATACAGCTCTTATTGGTATCACAGTTTGCATTGTTCTGAGACTTCTCTGAGACATGAATAAAAAGAAACATAGCTGCCTCCATCATCAAAAAGTAAGATTTTTTGAGAATTTTAACATTAATGCATTGCATTCTAGGAAGTATTTGATAAGCCAATAATCTGTCTAAATGACTTAAATGACTTAAGTATTGTTTTTTTAAAAAAGGAAATTTAATCAACTGAACTCATGATTGTCAGTTCTGAAAGTGAGAATTAAACAATATAGTCAGCTATGTCAAGGAATATATGTTAGTATTTTATATTAGTTATTTGTGGTGTTTGACACCATAAATAGAGAGCTTTTTGGCTTTTTAATTTAAATTTTAGACCTATTTTTTTCTATTTCTGTTCTATTTTTTGATCTCTTAATGAATTTTTATACAGCCTTGATTCTCATTTCTGGGACCCGGGGTCTTTCGGTCTAAAGACTAAGACTAAATCTAGAATCTCTGCAAAAATTAACACTTTTACATTGCACACTGAAACAGGATATAGCTTCACCAAAACAAAGAGTAGGCACACATGTACTTAAAATATCACCATATTCTATAATGACGAGTTACTTTAACCCAAACCAGTGAAAAGCAGACCCACACCAAAAGTTGGAGTTAAAGCCTGCAGGGGTGGGTGAAGATGTAAAAACACACCTGCAGTTTCAGTACTGAACTTATAATTTGAGTCTGTGAACCCAAGCTGGCCCTGTGATTTGTGTTTTTGTCCATCTCACACATTTCTCTCTCTCTGCTGTCAAAATGAAATTACAACTTAACCGCACTCTGAATATAAACAGTGTCGGCCATATTCATGCAAACTCTCAATTACGAGGATCGAGGCAGTTTTCTAATTTCTGCTGTCCAGGCACGTAACACAGAGACCCTCTATCAACTACATTGTTTATCAGACATGTGTACGGATCTATTGTGACAACTGACATTAACACAACCACCGACCCTGAGAGTTTTCTACCTCGCATGCATTTCTATTTTACGATATGTGTCTGATTTTCTGTTTCTTCTTTGTCTCTACAGCCGTGTCCATCAGCGGTATACTGACTTTTAATATCTGTTTTCTAACCAACTGATGTGGAAAACAGCATCACGAGGAGATACTGTTGACGCTTTCTGTAACGTTCTGAGATTCACTTGAGTTCAAACTCATCTGCCACCCTATTTTCAGTCATAAGCTGCATGACAATTTATGTGACTAATAAACACGAGCCATTGCTATAAACATAGCTGAACCCAAAGGGGATCCAATATTGGAAAAGAAAAACGTGTGGATCTCTCAACCAATTCACACCCAGCCACCAACTCTAATCCAGTCATATAAAGTTTCACTGTCACATGTGCAATCAACAATACAGCTCCAGCTATGGATTAAAGCATATAAGAACTTACTACATACATATGATAATTACAACCATGGTAAAGTAACAAACTTTACGGTGGAAATTAATTAGAAAAAGTTTAATTCCGTTTTTACTACGCTGCTTGTATTTATATGTGTAGCTGCAACGGAGAGACTAATTTCTTATTTTAGCGGTGACATCATAGTGTCAACAGCCAATCAGAGTGCTTGATGCACAAAGAAGACAAAGACTTGTTTGATTTTAAACATTTTTTAAAAAAATATGTAAAAAAGAGTGTGTGGAGTCTCTTCTAGGCACCATAGCAAGGAGATGGCTCACAGTGGTTTCTTGTTCCTGTTTTGATGACCAAACTTGAACTATCATCATCTTTCCATGGTCTGCAACTCGCAACAACTGCTTTAACCCTTTGAAACCTGGATCAACATCACTTTTTCTTGTGCTGCAATCTGTCACCTTTCACAAGTATTTAATATTGGTTGGAATATTGTTTTTTTTTAAATTATAATTATTTCAAACACAGGTGTTAATCAAGTACTGATAATCAAATGTTAATAAATTGAAGTCAGACTGTTGTGCTGCTGCTTTTAAAAAGGGTTTTCTTGAAAGATGCCAGTTGTCCATAAAGCATGCAATGCATTGTGAGGTCATCAATATTTTATCTGCAACTGTGTGGGAAACACACAACATAAGACAATCACTGCAAAAGCCCAAACTGTGAGAATTAAATCAGAAATTTGCTTAAAAGTTGCGATTTGTATTGGAAATCTGTAAGGAAATTGCAGGCCATTAAGATATATCTGCTGTATGTGAGTCTCAAAGTGTTAGCCAGTGGGTATTGCCTTGCATGCCAAAAGGGTCAGAAACTCCAGCATGCCTTCCGGCCAGAGGCTAATAGTCTATGCATGAGTCAGCAAACCCACTCAATGAAACACTGCGAGTAAATCCTGTGAGCATTTCTGACACCATAAAACTCAGCATATTGTGATGCAAGGCCGAAATGTGTGAAAAGAGCCGGTTGCCAGGTCAGGCTGAAAATAGCACATATAAGCAGCAGGAGAGTGATGGATGGGGTTGTTTTGGGCAACACACATCCCTGTTTGCTTTTGTCAAGTGACTGTCATCTCAACTTTATGCTGTGATGGATATGATAATGTGGGTTTGTCCTTAATTACAAAAATTGATGTGGCATAACCTTTCCAGCTTCATTATGTATGGAAGCCCCTATCTGCCAGTGTGGAGAAAAAAAAATCCTGTGAGTCATTACAATGAGAAACTTTCTCAAAGAAATAAGTAAGCAACTCATAATAATGACTGAGTATCTCAAAAGAATAAGTTAGTATCTAAAAGTAATGAGAAACGTTCTGTAAATAGAGTTAGTATTTCAAAATAATGAGAAACTTTATCTAAAAAATTAGGTAATATCTAAATATTGTGAAATATTGAGAAAAGTTCATAAAGTGATGAAAAATTATGAACTTTCTCAAAACAATGACTTAGTATGTCAAAATAATGAGAAACTTTCTTAAAATGATGACTGATACAAAAAAATCTAGTAATGACAAGCTTTCTCAAAATAATTTGTTAATATTTCAAAAATAGTGAGACAGTGTCTCAAACAATTATCATAAGTTTTGTCAAAAATAATGAGAAACTAACTTAAAAATGATAATATCTATAAAAACATAATATAAAAAAAATAAGCTAGCGTCACCAGTTATTATGAGAAACATTCTCAAAATAATGGTCTCTAAAAAACTATGTTAATATCTCAAAATAATGAGCCGTCTCAAATGAATGATTTAGTATCTTAAAATAATGAGATGATGTCTCTAAAATTTATAAAAAGATTTCTCAAAATAATAAGGCAATAATTAACTATTTTGATTACTTCAAGATACTACATCATTATTTTAAAAAAACGAGAGTAATTTGTCAGTTAAATTGACTATTTTTTTTTCTTTTTTAAATCACACTGGCAGAAATGGGCTTCCATAATTGAGGCATGCAAATGGTAAAAACAGGCTTTTTTTCTAGCAGTGACATTTTCTTGTTTTCACAGGCAAGAAATGACATTTGATTTAGTCATATTAAGTGCTAAAACGCTTTGTAATAGTTAGTCATTTCTCCATCAAAACATCCACTCACATTGACTCTTTTATTTTGTTAATTATTAAGATATTATTAGTCATTCATGTATTACTCATTTTTTAGTCACAGAGTTAAAATATTTATTTTCCCACTCTCTTATCCCAAACTTGGATAAGAGAGCTAGCACTGAGAAAACTGGCAAATGGATCAACTAAAATTACAAAATTTAGTATGGTAGTTAAAGAATGTAATACAAGATGCAGTTACTGATAAAACCTAAAAAACACAAAGCTCGTCTCATCTTAAAGAACACGTTGTGCAACCCACCATATCTTGATTTACCCTCCATGTCCACTCTAAACTCCACAACAGCCACCAGCTATTTTCCAGGAATATCTGAATATGACCAAACCCCACTAACCTGTTTCAAACTGAGAGCTGAGAATTGTGTGTATTACATTGCAGTGGTTCTTGCATGCCAAAGGCCTTGCATGTTGTGGCTAACAGGCTATGCATGAGTGAATGAGCTGTTGTGTTGTGGCTTTTAGAGCTGGCTTTAACAGCAGGCTTGTAAACTTAGGTTGGCCTGAATAATCTGAGTGTCTATTGAGTCTCTTTCTCTCTCTCTCTCTCTGTCTGAGGTGAAATTTCTATCCAGGTATGCTTTTTTGTCACATAGATATAAATATATTTGTTAGATAAATAATGACAAAATGTCAAGGACATGTGAAATATTATATATATGGCTCAATTTTAAGCCATTGCAGATTATTTTCCAAAGAAAAAAGCAGCAGGTGCATGTGTCTTTGTTGAAATTGCCTAAAATGTGGCCAATATTTTTCAGACTATGAAGAAAAAGAGCATATTGCCATATTAACAATGCAAATGACTTTTTTTTCTCCATCTGGAAGATTAGATTCAGTCTCCCCTTTTGGTTGTTTAAATGATGCAAGCTCATCTGATTCACACTTTTAGTACATTTCATTGTCTGTCCAACTTTGCTGAAGAGTTAGACAGTAACAGATGGTTGGACTCGGAACATATCATTCTTACAGGGAGCTCTGAAGTGACATCGCACCCTTTGTCAACCATACTGGAGACTCTCCAGCTCTGTTACACAATCACAGTCAAAAACTGTGTGGATTTGATCGGGAAGTCTCTGCTTATATAATATATAATTGATTTTCAGTTTAGATAACAACAGAAATCAGTCACCACTTGCCGACATACTCAATGGCAACACTGAATTATTAGTTTAAATGGAGTAGAATGAAATAAAAATTCTCAACTTGAGGTTTGACCAGGGCTTTCTTGACAATGACAGCCTTTGTCTCAATGAGACTTTTACTGCTCACTAGACTTTTTTTGTCTACTTTTCCAAGGTTGAGAACTTAGCTTAGTCTTATCCTTCTCAAGTTACTAACTGCCTTCAGCATGTTATACCCATATGGGTTTCAAGACAGGTGACAATGAGAAACGTCTTTGCCACAGTCTAATATTTATGACATCACCGCTTACACATTTTGGTAGTTAGTTTTCAAACCTCATGTGAGTTGTACCAGAGTACACACTACCTGAGACCACCTTCTCAAGTGGAAAGCGGCACAGATTAACAAGCCATGCCCAGGTATGGTATACACTACAGTGTTCAACCTTTTAAAAAACTAGACTTTGGGCCCACACGGACTCAGATCTGGGCCGGGGTCCCTGATGGGCAGTTGCACATTTAAAAGGCAATAAATGGTCTAAAGGTTTGTGCTCTCACCTGTTTTATAGTTTGCTGCCATGATGTTTATTTAAGTAATATATCCCCTTTCTCGTAAAATTACAACTTTATTCTCATAATGTTACAACTTTATTCTCAGAAATGTTTTTATTCTCATAAAACTATGACTTTATTCCCATAAAACTATAAGTTCATTCTCATAATTATGACTTTATTCACTTAATATCATGAGTTTATTCTCAAAAGTCTAACAAAATGTGTTTCCCTAAGATATCACATTCGCACAAATGTGATGGATGCAAGATCACAGGGACCTTGCCCTTTGAAACCTGACAACCAAAATCTAATCTTTTCATCTTTGAGTCCAAGTAGACATTTGTGTTTAATTTAAAGAACTTCTGTCAAGGTATGAAAGATAAATGTATGATATTATCAAGAATGGTCCAGACAGACCACCCGAAAACATAAAACATTTAAAAATAAGAAGCAGTCCAACAAGATTAGCTCACAAGACAAGACTTTACTGTGTGTGAGAGGCCTCAAACCAATACCTAACACACTAGATACACACAAACCTGCTTTTACCTTTATTACTAAAACAACCTGGATCTACACTGGCTCTGATAAAACTGTATGTAGCAATTGTTTCAGAATTGAATCCAGCCCCTGGATTCAGTTCACACAGTCTCAGACCCTCCTATCTCAGCTCATGGAAATGTCCTGGCTGTGCTGCGTTGCAATGTGTGGCAGTCTCCCCATTGATAGCTGACTGAGATCAACGACATCACTGTTATACTGACTCGAGAGACCTTGATATGATGCATGGGCCTTTCGGTGTGTGCATGCAGCCCTGCGCGTGTGCTCGCATGAGTGTGTGCGTGTGGGTGCTTGCAGAGGCTAATTCATAATGATGACAGGATATATTTCATCATATCTTCACACTCAGTCATCTTTACCAAACAGCAGGGAGGAGAGGGAGGGGTGGGGGGGTGGGAGAGAGGCGGAGAGGCGTAAGATTGAAAGAGATGAAGGTAGAGCCACACAGAGGAAGGAGGAAGATGAAGCACAGCAGGAGGGATGAGATGGGCATGCTAATTTAACTCTATCATAACTGTGTCTTGGGGAATAATGAGCACATTTGTATCGTGCCAGTCATCTTACACCAACAATTACACTATATTTGCTATTTGTCATTTCTGCCAGTTTGCCAACAATTTCCCTGAAAGCATGTATACTGTATAGCTGACATGAAGTTTTTCTATTTCATAAATAAATCATGTTCAGGCGGAAAACATAGACTTACAACGCACTACAAGTTACTCGAAATACAGTCCAAAAATAAAGAATACCTCTTCACATTATGCAAGTAATCAGATTTTCAGACCATCATATCTAAAACAAAATTCATACATTAATCCCCAACCATAGAATATAATTTATTTCACTATGGAGTTTAAAGTAAGGGCTAATTAAAAAGCCCAGCTGCCTCAATTTAAACTCTTTGCAGAAAAAGTCAGCTAAGGTCAACACATCAAAATCAAGTACCCATTAACATTTTTGCAGCATCTCTGCTGCAAAAGAAATGATCAGGGTTTTGTGGAAGCATTTTTATGGAAAAACTGACACTCTTTAGTCATAATATTACATACATTACTAAAAATACTAGAGCTACAGGAAGAAGATTAGTTCTTTAAGAAATGTTGCATAGTAAGTTTGCTTTTTCTCACTTTTTTTCTTTTCTCTGCTGGTTATCTGGCAAAAGTCCAGGAACTAACTGCCCCTGGTCACTGTTGGTCATTGCTGGTTGCTGTCACATAAGGCCATACATTTTTTTTCTTTCTTTGATGAACAATGCAAACAATGGAGATACACTGTATGCATTAACAAGCTTTAGAGATGCCGAATGACAGAGCCAGGCTCACTGTGGCCCCCTGCCTGTTTAGTGTGAATGTATGTCCTTAATTGTGGCATTAAAAGAATATTTCAGACACAAATAATTCTGCTAAACATTCGACTGCATAGCTCGTATGTTCCTTCCTCTGAAAACAACCCAAAGAGGTGTTTCCTAAATTAGTGTACCTAACTAAAGGCAACAGGATAGTTTGTAAAGTCCCAGTCAAAAACATGTGGTTAAATGTTTTGAAATAGTAGCAGTTGCACCTGAACTTCTTTGTTGGGTTTAGAAAAACGATCATGGTTCATCTTTAAGTAAGTGCATTTGTCACTCATGTAACCTAATTTACTTGAGACATCACATACTTCTAATCACTCACATGGCGGTGACACACTATATTAAATGGTTAAATAATGCTGGCTTTTGGTTTCATACAAGACATGAAAACTTGTCTTTTGGAGGAAAGTCCTGCGCTTGTTTGACTTGTCCACCTCCCCTCCATCCCAGTGGTTGTTGCTCTTTATACTATGTCACCTGACTTCCTCCTTTGCTCCTTAACTATAGCAACTAGAGGTCGCCACTTAACAAAAAATGTAAATATGAGATGTGATTTCTGCTTGTAAAAAGGACCCTTGTGGTCATATTTTGGAGGAGGACAATCTCTTCTTACAATATAAAATTAACACTATTTCCAGATGAAGCCAAAGGGTCATTCTAAAGACAAGGGTGAGGAACTTGACAACCAACTCATGGTTATTATAAGTAAGAAACCAATATGGTATTGGTATTGGTACTGAAGTGCAGATGGCAATGATTGGTTGATGAGTTCATAAATTAATATATAAATCTACCACTATTGATAAATTGTTTAAAAAATATATCAAGTAATTGCTGCCAGAAGGCTCCAGAATTTTAAATGTGATAATTTGCCTCTCACCTTTTTTTCTATGGTATAAACTGTATATCATTGTAAACTAAAAACTTTTGGGTTTTGGAATCAAAACAGACAAAAACAATTTGAGTAAATGACATCATTAGGCTTTGACAGCTTGTTGACTTTATGATTGAATAGTTAATCAAACTATAATTGTCAGAGGAAACAATGGTAAAAACTAATTGTTACCTGCAGCTCTATGATAATATATTATAGCCCTAAGAAAGCAATGCAGTCCAAACCACCCCTTGCTTTGCAGCTGATGAGTCCACATGGTAATAATGAAAGTTCTCAATTTACCATCCAATCTCAGGTTTAACTCTAATCTCTGAACACAGTCTTTGGATAATCATGAACAAATGAGATTTCAGAAACATGCAGCAGAGATGAGGTTACTCCACAGGGTGGCTGGTCCCGCTCACTGTGATAGACTCAAGAGCTCAGTAATTTGGGAGGACCTCAGTATTGAGCCGCCGCTCCATCGCATTTAGAGGGGGAGGAGGGGGTGATGCTAGAGACTACCGAACAGGGTAGAGGGTTCATCCCCCAGATCCACCTGTACTCAGCCATGGAGGACGTGGATGATGCTTACAGGGTGGAATGATTTTTGCTTGGATGGATGGATAAATGAATGAATACTGGGATTTTTTATTTTCAGAAAAGCTTCAAGGGAAGTTTAGTTTCACACATTGCCAGAAAAGCTGATGTGAAATTTAATACTATAAGAGCACAAACTGTTTCTGGGGATATCAAAATGTTGAACATGATGTACCAACAAGTAAGAGTGTGTATTTTTGTATCTAAGTCAATAAAAGTAAAGACTATTTACTAATTCTCTCATCATCTCTTATGTTCACAGCAACACAACTAATTATGTGTTCTCGTGTTCGCACTGTGATGGAGACTGATATTGGCAGGTATTTGGGTGTTTGCATGTTTGTGTTAGAGTGAGAAATCACATAGAGTTGGGGATTATGCGGAATATTTACGTCACATTTATGTTTTAGATGTGTATGAGTTTGCTGTGGTTTACCAAAGCACAAATAACATTTTAGCTGCTTTAGTTACCATTATTGTTTGTTTGAGATGCACTAAAATGCATTTATCCCACTTATCCTACTGGCCTTAATCCTATGTCCCCATTTCGCTGCAGTGTAAAAAGTTGTGCGTGTGAACGTCATGATAAGTACTTGCTGAAATGAGTAGTTTCATTTGAGTTTTCAAAAAACACCTTAAAAACATATTTTGAAAAAAGGATGTTTAATTCCAGAGTGTGAGTATGGCATTTAATGTAAATTATCTCTTTATTTTTAATTCATTTTAGTAGGCCTGGATACACAAAATGTCAAATTAATTCAGAAATGCAAAGTTACACTGGTCTTCATTCGCTGGATCTTAAGCAGTAGCTTGAAGATAAATTAATCTTGCCTTTGAAGTTTATCAGAGAAAGGTTTATGAAGTACTTTTTTTATTCCTGAAAATAAGATGACACTGTTTTTTTCTTCCAATCTAATTTTGAAGGTGTAATATTTTCAGTGGCATCCCTTCATCAGCTCTCACTGCACTAAGTGTAAACTTATTACACATTAAAGTCTATTTTAAGCTCTGATTATGTGTCTTGAGAAAGGCGCACTCGAAAAAGCTGAGTGTAACATTGAATTTTGCTGGGAAATCAGCTTGGCAATAAATGAAAAGTTGGTGATCATAAAGAGCCCGCACTCATTTTACTTACATGAGATTTGCAATGTTTACTATGAATTTACACTAACAAGATGTACAAAAGTGATGAGTAAACTCTCTTAAAAAAGATGCGTAAACACTCTATCCTTGCTGCCTCTCAGATTAGCTTCTGATCATGAGTTGAGCTTTGAAAAACTTTCATGTGCTTGAGGAAAGTGAATTACATTCAAACTGCATGTAAATAAGTTGGTCCTGCACTTGTGTTTAACGCTGACTGTGAGATGAGTTATATACTCAGGAGGGTGATGCAGGAGAATTCTCATTTGGGTCACAAGTAGAGAAAAAGTTTCTCGTTTCCTTGTTAGGGTCAATCATGCGGTAATTCTGATACAATCTTCTATATTGATATGATTTGTCTCGATTATGCGGTGCATTGATTGGTTAACATGACAGGGGATTTGTCAAGATGTGCCACGCACACACAAACACACACACACACACCCACTCCCACACACACACACACACACACACACACACACACACACACACACACACACACACACACACAGAAGGCTACACTACAGACAGGGATAATGTACGCCTTCAGGATGAAAGAAAGAAGCCACAGAGAGAACTTGGCTCAACTTTTTTCACAGTGCAATTTACTGCATTGACCAGTGAAATGCATGAAAGAGCACATTCTTACCAGAAAACTTTTAGTAGTATTTGCTACCTCCGCCAAAAGATAAAAGGATTGTCACTGTAACAACTTAAAAATTGTAAATGGCTGTTGAGTATTTCAGGATATGATAAACCCTCAAATTAATGCACATATTCAAACTTGACTTCTTGGAACATATCTTTTCACTTCTACTTGTAACAACACATTTCACAAAGAAAATTCCTCTGCACATCACTGTGGAAGAGGGGGTGCTAGAACATGCTAGTCATGTACAATAACTCCCCCCTGGTAATTTATTGTCAGGATTGTATAACATTTAATTTGATTAGGGGTTACTGAAAAGAGATAAAGGCTCTCTGAGATAACTAACTTGTTTACTGTCAGTCTGCAAACTTGTTACCTTGGTGACTAATAGGGCAAGTTTACAAAATCCATTCAAAGATCGACTCCTGTACTCAAAGTTTCTAGAATACATGTGTATTTGTAATATACTCTGAGAGCGGAGGGTAAATAAAGCTGGATATAAGATAATGAGCTTCTTCTGTTTTGGTCTCCATGTTCCTTTCATGGCATGGATGTATAAAGAGAGCTGGATACAGTGTTGGAGGCAAGGCCCTGTTGGTTTCTATGAAAGTTGCTCAGCGGTGCATCAAGCCAAAAAAACGTGATTTACGCAGTATAAAATGACCAGGATCTTATGTACTGTAAAACCCATACAGCAGGTGCACAACAGGCATCTGTGGTTTAGCGCTCTGCTAACTTTAATGGGGTTAAAACAATTTAATCATGCAGTTCTTCTTACACTTTTTAAAGGTTAGCGGACATCAAATCTGGATAGTAAAATAAGTCCTTTCACTCAAAACAATGCAACCACTGATTCACAGTTGTCTCTTTTACAATGTAAGTCAATGGGAAAACTGCTTTTTAGCATCACGTGATAGACTCTGGAGTTTAATTCCACTTTTGGCCACAATGAAAATTGGCTTCAAAGTCCAACACTGTTTCTGGGGGCTTGTTACATGGAGAACTGGATACAACTGCCAGTGTATATGAGTGGTCACTCATAGTACTACAATGAAAAAAACCCTTGTACAAAAAGCATTTTCCCAGTAGACTGTCATTATAAAAATAGATGTCTGTAAAACTGTTGCCAGAAGACCTTTTGCTAAAAGAAAGTCAATAGTTACTTTTTGTATTTTAATTTTTTGTTCTATGATGTTTGTATAACATTCCCAGAGCCTAAAAATAAAAATTTCATATGTATGTTGTCATCACAATGTAAAGTCAATGGGTAAATCAGGAATATGCAGGCAGTGCCAGCATTGGAAATACTAATGAACATGTGCAGTTGGATGCTAAAGCAAACCCAGAAGCTAGAAAATATTTTGGAATTATGTGTTGGGCAGGCAATTTTTGTTAAAGTGAATAGGTGCTATATTTGAGTTTGCTATCCAGTTGGTATGATACATCCATGGCCCCCCCCAAAGGTGAGCACTACTAAGATGGCTTGCTTTTGGTCAACTGCATGCAGTTACATGTCATAATTCACCAAAGCTTGATTCTATGCAAAAGCTTTATGTGGACTATATCTCCCCTAACCAGCCACTGAAATACACAAAATCTCTATTGCCTCTTTACTATCTGTATTTGCTATCATCCTGCTTTTGATGATTTGCTTGCTGGTAACAATCCATCTGTCCTAAAGATGATTGTGTGTGTGTTTGAGTTTGAGGAGCTCAGGCTGGCAGGTGAGGGAGGGGTCAGCAGCCAGCGACTCTGCTATCTCCGAAGCTTGTCAAGCATGCTGTTGGATACATGGGAGACATTTCACAGGTGAATTCACACTCAAACACACGCGCGGGGAGGTTCCAGGGGAATGTCAAAGGGGTTGAGAGAGAAAGGGAAACGGGTGAAAGAATTCCAGCCCTCATGTAAAAATCAACAAACGGCTTTTCTCCTCCCCCCTCTGTTTCTCTCTCCGTACTCAACAGCGTGTTGAGTTGAGAATCTCCAGACAGTTACTCACCGGTTCTGCATGGCTGCCTACCAATTGGAATACCATTACAGTCACAGGCACACACAGAAAAAGATATGCAGGTACACACTGTGATATAAGTGCATACACATGGCATGACACACATGTCTGCAGTGGCAGTAATGATGCAAACACACAGGGATATCTATGTGTGTGTGCACCTATACACTCCTACACACTGTGCCAGACACACACACATACACACAGTCTAAAGGCACACACTCACAACACACACAGTTAATCCCTCACAGCGCAAAAAGTCTTCATTTATTCCTCTACTTCATGTGGTTTCTATGATTTTGTGTAATTAGATGTTTTCAATTGTTCTTTATTGACTCTTTGGAAACTTAAATTACTTATACAGCTGATCTACACACACACAGTCTTTAGATGCACACACAACACATAGCAGCTGGAGTTCATCTCCTCATGGCTCACACTCTGCCTTTTTCACTCCATGGGTTTTTTTGTTTTTGTTTTTTGGTGTGCTTGTTGTTTTTTTCAACTGATATCTATGCTACTACTACTACTACTACTACTACTACTACTACTACTACTACTACTACTACTAATAATAATAATAATAATAATAAAACTAATATTTTTCATGATTTTTTCTTATCTTCTTTTTTTAACTGTAAACAAACTGAAATTACTCAAGTTATTTACAAAAATACACAAAACCCACTTTTAACGGTTTAAAGGTAAACATAAATGAGACTTGTAAGATATGATTGTATATGTACGTTTTATATACGTGCTGTGTATATATATATATATATATATATATATAAAATTCTGTTTTGTTCACTTATTCGATAACCTTTTTATTGCAATTAGCTACAGTTGTTATTCATGTGATCAGTTGTGAATTTCCTTGGCTGTCTTTAATTGTAATTGAGCACTTTAAATGTCGTGCCAATGAAACCTATTGAACTGAATTGATTTGAGAAAGCTCATATTTTCCCACCCTGTCCCTCTCTGCAAGTGTCAACCGTCATGCTACAGTCGTCTCTCACAGTCAGTCTCTCTCGTTCTGTCTTTTTAATGTCAGCAGCACCCGCACGTCTTTTTTTTCTTCTTCTTCTCTCCTCGGACAAGTAGGCAGATGAGATGGGGTCGCCATGATTTGTTTCACCCGCCACCCTGCCGACGGAGTGGCTTTGATTTGTAACGCACTCTGACCCCCTTGCCCTGCGATGGAGCACGCTTGATTTGTGACCCGCTCCGTCTCTCCGTCTCGCCGCTGTTGTGCGGTTTGATTTGTGGCCCTCCTCCTTCAACGCCGGGTTGAGAGGGGTCGAACATAAACATGTGGCTTCAGTGTCCTGCAGTAACTAAGCATCTCCATTTTATTCCCACGGGTCAAAGATGAGTTCTTCATGCAGGATGGAATCAAATCAAACATACCCCGAGACACTTAAGAGACTGCGGCCCTGCTTTCTGTCTGTCTTTCTGTCCGTCTACCTTCCTGATCTCAACCATTTGCATATTGCATTCCAACAGCTGACATTTGGATGACAAACTAACATTGTTTGCCGTCGCACTCCAGTCCATGAATTAGATTTACTCTGCTTATAAAAGACAATGGCTGCTAAATGCCATATCTCTCTGTGACTGAAGGGGGTGTGTGTGTGCGCGCGTGTGTGTTTATGCACGCAGTCTGGTTATTGTCCATAACAGCGTCTTTCTGTCTTCCGTACGACTCTGGGAGAAAATTAAAACGCCAATCTCTCGCTTGTCTTGTCTTCCTCCCATCCTCTCCATCCTTCCCCCCTTCTCCCTTTGCAGTAAACATGCAGACTCGTGTGCATTTATTTGCAGTCAGCTAAAAGCGTGCTTATTTACCAAGCACAGTTATTCACCGTGACCTTTAAAGAGAAGGAGAGAGATGATCTAATGAGGAAAACAGGGTGGCAGCTAGGAGATGGAGGGAGAAGATGAAGAGGGTGAGAAGAGATGCTATGATTTCAGCTTGGCGTCTGCATGTGTGTGTGAGCACGTTATGAGGCACATTTTCACTCACTGACATTTAGCTGCCAAACACAGACTGTCCCTTTCTATCTGACTCGTCCTACTTCAGAGATAGAGAGCGCAATCTGCTAATGTCTGACTCCTGACAAAACCACTAACTGACTGATGAGGTAATGTTTGGTTGTTTTTTTTATAGTTTCCCTTATAGCCAAGATGATAACATCATGGTGTGACTGCTGTACTGACAGAGAGGAACATGAGGTCTATATGTCACTTTCTGAGTGACATGCTGACTTGTCTAGTCTTTTTAGAGGTGTCTCTTTGTCTATGAGGTTTTTGTATTTTATATCAACAAGTTCGTGCAATTTTCTTATCATGATGCAATTATTCATAATGTGCAATTAATTGGTATGAATATTTTCTTTTAATGGTTGAGTTTTTTTTTCTTGTTTTAACTGTTTATTTTGTTCTTTTTGCTTTATCTATCTTGTACATACCTTGCGTTGATATCCCTTTGCAACAGTAATAATAAATTGTGTGACTAATAAAAGATTACTTAATCTTTATCATCATCTTATATTATTTTTACGCTCATCTCTATCCTTATGTTATGTTATGTTATCTTATTTTTCCCTATCTTATCTGAGCTGATCTTTCTTTATCCTATGTAGTCACATATTATCGCTTTGCAGTGGACCTCCACATCTACATATAACACTCAAGGTATCCTTCCGTCTCTGCACTTTACACTCAGGGATGCCGCTACCATGATGTCAACACAAGCACATAGTGGGATTACATGGCACGTGGTTATGCTTATGCAACAACAGCACATGGCAACCAACGCCGGGACATCAACAAGCTCGCATGCTGCCGTGGACAGTTAGATTTAGGGCAATTAAGGTAAGGTGTAGAAAAAAACATCACATTTAGATGAGAAGCGAACACCGGACTTGAAAGTCTATGGGTTTGTTGGACCCACTGGCAGAGTTTCAACATGAACCCTTCCTCCTAAGACATGTTCTGTCCGGCCGCGTTTTCAAATGACACCTCTCGTGCATGTACGATACGGTCCGGCTGAGCTACCACCTGAGCCGTTCAGTGGGTTTCATACAGAAGCAAAAGGTGGCTTTTGGTGTCGAGATCTTACGCCAAAAGCACTGTGAAAGCGGTGGAATGAGAATGGACTGAGTATACTGTATATATGCATGTATGTATAGAGGAGAGTGTCGATGTTCCAGGAATTTAACAGCTGTGTCAATGGTGAATTCTGAGCCTTAGTCTAAAAGAAAAAAAAAAGCAATCTCCCAAGAGTTCCCCGCTGCCCACCAGCCATAATCAGTAAGTAATCAGTAAGATGGCGCAGAAAGCAAGCAACGTTTTGCATTATCTAGTGGATTTTTGCACTTTGTACAAGCAGGGAGTTCCCTGCATTGCTGGCACAGGGGGAAGCCATGCACCATTCAGCCACACACACACCCCACAGCATGGTTACATGGACCTGGTTGAACATTCGCAAGGTATCCCTTTACTTCCCTTTCCCTTTACACTTTCTCATGCCCAAATGTCAGCTTGCTCACTATGCTAATATCTGCCTCAACTTACTGATCTTGGCGCAACAAACTCTGTACTTTTACGATTGATGTCATTTTCAAACCTGTGCTTTTTGTACACTGCAGTTCAATTTTTGTTGACCAGCCCATAGTTTTTGTACATGAACAAAATTATCTTTGCTGTCATTTTTTTCCCTGACTGGTGCTCAATAATGTAATGTTAGTTCTTAATGGTTCTCTCCTGCAACTTAATTGGTTGTCAGACTGGTTTCACCAAAGTGGGAATGAACAGTGTTAATGTTAGCTGAAATGAAGGGGAATCAATTGATTTGTGGCACACTTTTTAAAAAGCAGAGCAGTCTCAAGTATTATCAAGTTTAAATCGTCAAGGCAAAGTCAAGACACACGTAAATGGTGTCAAAGTCCAAGTCGAGTTGAAAGTCTTGTTATTTTGTTAAATTGAGTCTAAAATCACCACATTTGTGACTTGAGTTTGAGTCATGTAACTTGAGTCCATACTTTACTGACCTTGGTGTAAAATCTACAATTTCAGTTTCTGACTGCGAAGGTTAGAGTAAAAGTTTCCATCATTTTAATAGTCATCAAACAAGTCAGTCAGCTTTTGTGCCCTGCGTGAAATCCGTTGAGTTTCTCTCCTCATTTATTCAGGGTTATCCTTTCATTTGTCTCCCTTCTGTACACGCTTTATGTTTCAAGCGGCTAACCAGCACTTGTTGACTGTTCTGTTTGTCCGTCTGCTCTGTTCATAACAAAACAAACAACATCAGATGGTGCTTTTCTGTCAACTCTAGTACACTCCACACTCAATGGCTTTAAAAAAGAAAATACACATCGCATCAGTGTTCAGCCTTACAGTAGAAAACACTTCATATTCTGAATCTTTTACGCCCTACACTAAAAAACAAACGACTCCTTCTATTAAAATGTTGATGATGAATGAATACATTACTAAATGTAAATGTGCTGTAATCAGGAGAGTATGAGCCTTAAGCGACCGCTGGTTGAGCAAATAGCTTTTCCTAATTAGCATCTATCATCGATCCTGCAGTGACACCCGAAGAATAAATGTGTCCAGTGCGTGTGTGTGTGTGTGTGTGTGTGTCCACAGTAAAAAATGCTGCTGTTGGACCCAATAAGGTCGCTTCAGGAAGACAAGGTGTCACACATATGCACACACACACATATACACACAGGGATAATTAGCAGGTGTGAGTAGAGGGCAGCAGGCAGTAAAAGGTAGCCAGAGAGAGAGAGAGAGAGGGAGAGAGAGAGGGAGAGAGAGGGAAAGAGAGGGGCAGAGAGAGAGGGAGAGAGAGGGGGAGAGAGGGAGAGGGGGAGAGAGAGAGGGAGAGAGAGAGAGAGAGAGAGAGAGAGAGAGATGGAGAGGTAATTGGTGCACCTGTCTGCAAGAGAAAAGACAGCTCTATCCACACACACACAGACATAGGGACACATGTAGACAGAGACACTGACAGGCTTGCATGGACATACATGAGAACTTGAGAAGAAATTGTGACACAAATGTGTGTGTGTGTGTGTGTGTGTGTGTGCACGTATGTGTGTGTGAGAAAGAGAGAGAGAGAGAGAAAAAAATGCCCCTAGCACCTTTATTGAATAGTTCACTGCTTGGCAGCTAAAATGTGACAGCCGAAAGCCAAATTTAGGTCTTTTTAAAATAGTTCTTGTCAGCAGGTGTTGCAAAAATATTCAATACTTTTGATCTAGTTTGGTTAAACAGGACGTCAAAAGCAAGTTTATGGCTGAAACAGTTATTTATCTAAGGCAAGAATCAGGAACTGAAAGCATTTTGGACTTCAGTATGTGATCATTAATGATTGGAAATCAGGACACAGCATGACAGCTTGCTGTATCTACTTCTGTGTGTTTAACTCTGTTGGGGAGCCTTAAACAACCATGGGTAGCTGCAAGATGGTGTTTACTTTTGCTATAATCCTAATCTTTTTCTGGCATTATTTACATTTATCGAGATTTTAAATGACTGATTACAGTAAGAGTTTTCTGCAGACGTGTGAAATGCCTCTTGAAAAAAGTACACTGAACAATGATGTGAACATAATCAAGAATAATGGTACCTGTCCACAGGATCCTCCATTTTCATGCTTGCCATTCACTGTCTACGTAAGCAGCCATGCAATGCATTCTGGTAGTACTGTGAGACAGAATTTCCACGTCTAAGCTGCACAAGTTGAGGTCTGGTGGATTGGCTTAAGTAATTCAGGAGCGTCCAGCACCACTTGCCCTTAGACTGTATAGAATTTTATGTATGTACCCAAATGCTTAATGCTAGCCGCTAGCTTGGTCAGCATGGTGTATTTACATCAATGGTAAACTCTAATAATACTAATGCTAATTTCTGCTGACCAAAACAGGCTGAAAACAACTTAAACAAAATGTACATACCAGAAAGACAGAACATCCAACTCCTCAAAGGGTCTTTTAATAATCACTTCACACTGAACGAGACTTTAAGGTGACCGAAATGAAACAATTAACTTTCACAAACTGAAAACATACTTAAATTGTGAAAGCTACGGCTGTGCCTTTATCCTGTGAATCAGGTTATGCAATTTTCATGTTACCTAACCATTGGTGATGCTGTGGTAGTGACTTGTCAACAGACAGCACCCACCTGTCACTCATTATGCATGAAATAACCGTTAATAACACTTAAAACGCTTAAAGCTCAGAGGCAGCCTCAAGTGGCCATTTGAGGAACTGCCCATTCAGCAACTGAATCTGACTTTTTTCACCTCAAATGTTTTCAGCAACACATTTTGATGAACTAGTTTTGTACAATAACAAAAAGTTTTCAAATGAGCAGCCATGTTGGTCTTGTTTAAAGTCAGGAGCAGACAGGAAGTGACACACTCATCAAGCATAATGCTGGGAAGTACAACCCTTCAGAGCTTTGAAAGGCATCTCAGACCACCTTCAAAAATGCCCCTGTGTACACACACCATAGGACTCTTCAGCCATGCCAGCAGCTCTGGAAGGACATGCTTAGAGCTAAATGTTAGCATCAGCTTGCTAACATGCTCACAATGACAATTCTAACTTTCACCAAATATACAGACTGCTACATATGAAGACTTTTTTCTAGGTTACATTCCATCATTTAGAACTCTTCACAGCTGCCAAATAAAGCAGATCAAACCGTGGCATTTAGAATTGCTACACAAAAACACGGAGCATGAAGGAAGTTTACAAGCTATGAAATGCTATTTTATAAAGAAGACAGAAAACATCTTATTCTTCTGGCTTCATTGGGAAAATTACAAGGTAGACTTCAGAGGGCCAACGTGCGCAGAAACAGCTTTATAGACATTGGTTGAATGCAGCTGCGGGGAGCACGTTATGACAATGCATTGTTGGAGTTTGGACTGTAAAATATTGTTCAGACAGGCACAGATGCTTAAAATTCCTGAGGTCTCTGCGGCTCATACAAACTGGATCCCTTTAATTTTACTATTATTAAAAAAAAACAAAAAACTGCAGGAGCCTCAATCTACCTAAATGAATTCACCTTTGTGTATGTGAGTGCTGAATGGAGGTTTGTGCATCATCATCATTTTCCAAAAAGCACCACATCAGAATAAACAACTTGTAGGCGATAGCTTTCAATCAAGTGGCATCATTTTGATTCTCTCTCTCTGTTATACAAGCTAATTTTCAGGTAGTTTTCCTGTCATCTTTCACTAATTTTTTGTAATTTGCCAGACATTTCATGCTAAGTTGCCAATTGCCTTTAACCCATCTTTTTGAAAGAAATCAATTGGCCAAGGTTTCAAGGGTTTCAGTAATTCTGGAAGGCCTCTTTCAAAGGGTCAAATAATTATATTTATTTTTCTTCAAAGTCATGCTGCTTGAGCTGACAAGTTAGATTTCAGATCATTTTCAGGTGAATTAATATAGAATAAATATAGTAATGTAAGAAAGAAAGAGAGAAAGAGAGAAAGACCATAAATGTGCAGTGAAAAGAGAAAAGGCTAAAACAGAGACAAAGTTTCCCTCCCACACTATTATATGTGATTGTGTGCATGTGTGTAGTGCACATGTATTTGTGTGGGTGTGTGTTCACGGGATTGTTCTCGCTCCCAGTTTGAGTGTGATATGGATCCAGGGCTTCTGCTAAAATCTGCCGGGCTGCTTGCCAAGCATTGTGTTTCACACCAGACACAATCAAGCACACACATGCGCACACACACACCTCATCGGAGGCTTCCATTGTCTTGCTAGACATGCCCCACTCCAACCAAATGGGACCGTGTGTGACCGAGCACGAGTGTGTGAGTGCACAAACACCTGTCTGAAAATACTACTGACTTTGAGCGTCACACGATATGTCCGCATGCTTGTGTGTGTTCATTCTTACGTGTGTGTGTGTTTGTGTGTGTGTGTGTGAATGTGAGGGCGCCATCAGGTAGAAACTTGAACTTGTTTAGAAGTGAGTGGGCTCACATTATTTCCTTGCCGCTGATTGTTCAGCGTCCAAGCATTCACACATGCACACACACATTCTCTGTACACCCAAGCACTCATATTCATCACAAATATGCACAAGGCTTTGAAAAGGCATCCAAGCACACAAAACACAGGCACACACACACAGATCCAAAAGTGTCTTTGTGTATGTTTTCAAAAGTTGGCTGCTGAAAACGTATAGAACGTCAGCAGCGCAGTTGGCTGCTATTGTCAGTGCCGACAAAGTCTGCAGTCTTTCATTCTTGGCTTAGAAAACTTGGAAAGGATCATTTTGTCACTTTTGTAACTTCGACTTGAAACCAAACAGTGACTTTTGAAGCAATTCTTTGAGATATTAGGAACTTTTTGAAAAAAACTGTTTGAACAATCCGCTCATCCCTTCTTGGCAGTTGGTTAAGGCTGTTGTTTTGTGTAACAAAGCTCTTTTTGGCAGACTGCCTGTTAAGTTTACACCTTGAGACTTAAAAGCAGGAGACAGTTCACATTGTGCTGCGTTATTTGTACACACAATACATGAAAAATAAAATCATACATACATTTATGTTTTTACTTGGCAGTGCACAGGATATTTAATTTAAATGTAAAGCCTGTTTGTAAAACTCAGAAAATTTTGGCTTTAGATTTGAAGATACTGGTGATTAATAGTATGAGTGGTAGTACTAAGCCACTTTCCCATTGGAAAACCGCCCACCAAAATACACACTCATCAACAAGTTACAATCGATATTCATTACCGGGGGGCCACGAGGGGGCAAAAGGGGGCTTTGCCCCCTCAGTTGTATTTTTTGCCCCTTCTGTTTGAGCATCATACATTTTGCAAACGTTTTCATGAAGGCTGCGCTGTCCATGGTACTGAAATAGAGTCGGCGACAGAAAGATGTACATGAACTCCACACTTAAGCCTCATTCTCATTGGTAGCCTTATGTTGTTTTTATTTAGCCTTTTTGGGGTATATACAAGTGTAAATCATATAATTTTATTCATTTTTGTTATAAAAAAAAAAAAAAAACTCCCTCAGAACTTTTAACAGCTCCCTCAGTCATTCCAGGACTCATCATTTGAGGACCGTGAATAAGTGAACTTTTGTTTTGCAATCCATCTTTAAGATGTTTAGATATTTATTGATATTCTATTGAGATATATATTCTATGAGATATAGATATTTATTGACAGACAATGCCATCCCTATAGCCATGGCTAATCATTTATAGCTCCATTGAATTTTAATTTGGTTGTTTGTCACATTCCTACACCAAAAGACTTGCGATGCAGTTGTTTCTTCATTAAGTATGTTTAAATCACCTCAACTAAATTTCCAGTAATCATGTATTTTGCCTGTTATGCTGGTTATTGCTGTCACAATGATGTCTCAATGTATACACTGACACCCACAAAGGAAAGAGTAGCTTCAACTGTTCAACTGTTTCTGCCTCAGAAAAGATGAGCCGTGTGGCTCTGTTACAGCATGCTGAGCAGACTAACTTTTCTCTCACTTCTTTCAGCTGTACATCCTCCTTCTCCTGATTATGATTTGTGGAACACTTGATGACTTCTTTCCATAAATCATAGAAATCTTATTACTTACATATGCTTCTGCATTTCCATGAAATTACCATGACAGCAGAGATGAAATTTGAAGCACAGCACTGACAATATGAGTGATTAACATGGATTATATTTGATCTAATTACACTTTGGAGAGAGGAATTGCATAACCACGGTTAAAAACATGTAAAAACAATTTCGACATACATACACATACACAGGGGTTGTGTGTGGAGAGGTTCAAGGCCAGAGGTTGCCTTGTGGAATGTTTATCAAACTGTGTGAGTCACTCAAACATGCACTGATACACTTGAATGCATATGACTTCAAAAGACACACAAACACACACACACACACACACACACACACACACACTTCTAAAAGTTTGAAGGATTACGATTCCCTGTGTAACAAATTAACATCGTGTGTGAATCTGGCAGTAGACAAATCATTCTGTCTTTGTGTGTGTGTGTGTGTGTGTGTGTGTGTGTGTGTGTGTG